>NW_017306829.1:375081-424239 GCF_000935625.1 Nanorana parkeri | reverse complement strand
ATATTTCCTGACTCCCACATGACAACATACAATGGTCCCGTATGCTGCCATGTATTGGCGTCAGGGGAAAAAAATTACCTATATGTAAGTATATAATTTTCTGTTTTCCTGACACCCACATGGCAACATATACGGGATCATTGTATGCTGCCATGTATTGGCGTCAGGAAAGGAAAATTACCGATAGGTAAGTATACAATTTTCCATTATATATTAGTCCTATGAACACAATTTCATACAGGGTGCACTTCTGACATAGGAATCCCAAAGCACTATTATGTTCCCTATACATAGTACACCACAAAATAGTTCTGTTTGGATACTAGAAAGAGGAGTATCCGTTATTGCAACATGGTTGAGACACCTTTAAAGTTTCATTAAAAAAGTTTCCTTTTTTTAAAACCTGCATCGTTAAAAAGGAGAGAAGTTGAGATTTTTCATTAGAAAAAGTGTGAATATTCACCTGAATTATTCAGGCATGTAAAACACATCTGTACATTATTAGGTATTCAAAATGAACAGGAATGTGCTTCTCACATGATTGGATAATTGAAGTGAATATTCACACATTTTTGAAGATTCTAAACTCCTTTCGTGAATCAGATTCATTACCTCTGACTGAAACTTGTACAGAGCTGAGTAAATGTCAGTGGAGAGAGGTTGGTGGAATCACTACTCTGACTTATTTTCTTTTGTATGTACATTTTGGTTTGAGCTATTGCACTTTGTAAACAATGAGCTTTATTCAATTTAGCAGTAAGGGTAAAAAAAATAGTAAAAAAATGTGAAAAGAAGCCCATAGAGCCACCTGCTGGCTGAGTATGAAAATACAAAATAGTTATATGCATTATTATTATTTTTTTATTATTTATTATTATTATCATTATTATACAGAATTTATACCGATTTATACCGATTTATACCGATTTATACCAACAATTTGCACAGCACTTTACAAAGAAAATATTAACTTGGCTAATAATAATAAAACATTTTTTTAATACAAAACCATTACAAAATGTTTACCGGGATAGCAACATTAGCAACATACTTTTTACAATTAACCCCATGACAAGGATGAGAGGCCACCACCTAAAATTGGTGGGAAAAACATTTCAGCACAAGGGGCGAAGGGGTTTCTTCTCGGTTAAATCAGTCAGGGTCTGGAACTCGCTTTTGTTACATTGGCGGTCAGTGTGAATACTTTTGTTACATTGGCGGTCAGTGTATATACCTCCATTACATCGGCGTTCAGTGTGAATACTTTCGTTACATTGGTGGTCAGTGTATATACGTCCATTACAAGGGTGGTTAGTTATGTTATCTTTAGTCAGGGCCGTCCCGAGGCTGGGTGACACGGCATCACGCACGCGCGGCAATCTTCTGATGCCTGCCGGCGGCCATCTTAGTGATGGACGCCTGCAGGTAAAGGAGGGGACAGTCACCCAGCGGGATAAGTGTCCCCTCCTCTCTCTCCATGACCGAGCGCCCGACTTTTTAGAGGGGGTGACACCAAAATGACTGTGAGTCATTTTGGTGTCACACCTCCAATGGTGTCACCCAGGTGTGGGCCACACCCCCCACACTCCCCTTGTGACGCCACTGCTTTAGTGAATATCTATGGGGGGTTGTCCTTGTATTGGGGTGCTCCATTGTAATAGGCGTGGGGTGTCAATGCCTTACTTATTGCTAGTGGCTTCATATATACCGCACTAGTAGCTCATGGTCTTCTCACATACACACAATAGGTTGGACTTTATGGACTTATGTCTTTATTCAACCTCAAATACTAAATATGTAACTATGTAATTATAAAGCTAATCTTGGAATTACATAAAATTATTACATGATATTGTTTTTGTTTTTTTTAAATCTTTTTATGCAGTGTTGCTATTCAGTCATTCATTTAATCTATCTCCTTTTACCAATAAAAGAGAAAATGTTCTATGCAGGAAGGGCTGTAAAAGTTAGCCTTTCCAAAAACAAATAGCGGTGTATAAAATCATACTTTCACCTCTTAGGTAAGATGAGGTCTCAAACGATGCCTTTTTGCCACTACAAAGCAGTACAAATTCTCAACCTACTAGACCTACATTGCGTTTTGCAGTTTTGATCTAATCTTACAGGAACACTGAATTGTATTTTTGTAGCAGGAGGCATGAGGCTCTAAGGTAGGTTAGCAGAACTAGGAGTTATGACAGGGATGTCTTACACTGAGAAGTAAAGCAAACAAGTTGATTATTTATTCAACAAGTATGTCCCAAACATTAGTCTGAATATTAGTTTTAGGGGCCCATTCACACCAGCAGCTGTGTTATCTTGCGCAGCTGCTGGTGTGCATTGCCCAGGACATCACACTGTTTATTTAGTTTTTTTAGAAATATATTGAAATGTCACAAGTGACATTACATTAAATTCTATGGGCACTGCATGGTGCGAGGCGGTTGTAGTGCAACGCCTCCCGCTGCACTGAAAAAAGTACTTCATGCAGTACTTTTTTCAGAGAACACCAGCGCAACATGGTTGTTTGAACCGTGCCCATGGGTGACAAGCAAAATTGCCTTGGCCATTTTATCCAGTGCAGCCCCAACATATGTGGTAGAAATGGGCCCTTGGGCATGCTGGCCCTTGAATGTGTATATGGGGAGCACAGTAGCTTAGTGGTTAACACTACTGTCTTGCAGCACTGGTCCCCATTTCGAATCCTGATCAAAACACTATCTGCATGGAGTTTGCATGTTCTTCCTGCACTTGTGTGGCTTTCCTCCTACACTCCAAACAGATGCTAGTAGGTTAATTGGCTCCTGTCTAAATTGGCCCTGTATGTATGTTTCTGCATGTGAGATAGGGACCTTAGATTGTAAGCTCCTTGAGAGCAGGGACTGATGTAAATGTACAGTATGTAAATTGTTGGCACTATATAAATACCTGTAATAAAGAAAGATAACTTGATTACTCAGTGTCCTAGTGCTGGGTTGTTATAATACATATTTTTAATAAATATAATATTAAATTGCTTTATTATAACAGCAATGATTGGTCTTACAATTACTTTGTACATTGACAAATCAGAACACCAGTCACTGAGCTATATTTCTGAATGACAACAATTAAGCACATCTACATGGTATCAAAAAAGCAAAAGGTTCGAACTGTCTTTCAAGTGAAGGCAGTTCAAGGGTTAACTATGGATGGGGACAAACCACAATTATGATTTTTGAGAAAAAACTTTTATTCTAATCAAAATAGCGTTAAATAGAGTACACACAGCTGACAACTTGCTGTCAACTAATTAAAAACCAATGATCCACGGTTCACTGTTGATCAGGATATTGAGGCTGTACAGCCGAAGTTCTCCGGGTCATCCACCTAGTTCAATGAGCGGCATCTACGGAAACGTGTAGACGCCGCTCTTTGAACTAGGTGGAGTTCAAGAGGGACACTATCCCAGAAGCTACTGTTCATCCAAGTTTAAATATCTAGGAATGAGAATCCTATTTTGTTAAAAAACTACCATAGACCCATCCACTGTCGAATCAAGACAGGTCTATGAAATATACAAAATAGCAACATGTAGGATCTGTAACCTATCAAGATATCTATGTAACTTGTATATAGCTCAAGGAGATGCCGGTATGATCACTCATCATTATAAAATGAATACACTTTGGATACACTTGAGTATCTAGATCCTAAACCGCAAACAGACATTCACAATCAGGAGAGATACGTGTACAGCCAATCAAGGGTCCATATTTCCAACCAACTACTAATCATAGTCAGTTTGACTAGCCATCGGTTTTTAATTAGTTGACAGCAAGTTGTCAGCTGTGTGTACTCTATTTAACGCTATTTTGATTAGAATAAAAGTTTTTTCTCAAAAATCATAATTGTGGTTTGTCCCCATCCATAGTTAACCCTTGAACTGCCTTCACTTGAAAGACAGTTCGAAACTTTTGCTTTTTTGATGTATATTTTGGTTACTGATGGGGTAGACGAACCTATTGAAAGGGTAATCTAAAAAGCTGTATATCTCCAGGAGTGAAACAACCCAGTATTACAATCACATCTACATGGTAGCCTGCCTTAGTAAAAAGCACATACATACGCACAATTTCTAGAACAGTTCTATCTATGACTAACACCCTGAAATACATGCAATGAGTGTTTTGCTCCTTTAAACAGACAGAGCCTTAAACTTCTAGCTAAACCTGCCCCCCTCATATAGCTGCAGTCACTGGTAAAAATATGAATATGTGAAAACACATTCTGAATACCTGCACTGCTTCCTCAGGGTATCTGATAGCTGAAGGTAGATGAGGTAAGGAGGGAGCAACGTGAAAGCTTTTTCTTTTAGAATGCTCCAGTTCAAACACAATTCTCACCTTGTCTTAGCCTAGAATGACCCTCAAAGCCATACTGACAAAATGTTGTAATGCAACATTCATTATTCACAGGGAGTGCTACTTTTCCTGTTTCTATTTCCTACATTTTTTTTCAAGTGAGTTCTATAGCAAAGAAGCCAGAATGGTGAAGATCATGTCTGTTTTCCTCCAGCTCACAGGAAAATGCCTTACTAACAACAACAAGAACTTGGTATGAGGGCACTTTTTACTGGAGGGTATGAACTTTACCACCAATAAATTCTGCTTCTAATATCCTGTCTGGGACTAGACATATGTAAAAAATAAATAAAAAATAAATAGGTCAAGTGTTTGAAGGGCTTCTGCCTGGAAATAAGCTAAAACAAAATGTTGTAGCTAAAGGCTTTGATCTTTCATCATCACAGGAAGCTGTTAATGTTTACATGGTCTCTTTATGCGGTGGCTAACGCTAAATTTGTGTGAGTCTATCCCCTGGATGACCTGCTTCTGACACCCTCCAAATCACCTGGAGTACTTGACAAACACATGCTGATGATCAACTAGCAACCTGAGGCACCCTGCAAAAGGAGATCAAGTGCACAAGAACATCTATGTTTATTGAAAAAAACTAATTAAAATACAACAGTTGTAGGAGGCCTGTAGGAAAGAAACCAATCATTTTGTATCCACAAGGCCTGTATATGTAGACAGGTCACACCAGGCTTACGGTCTGTGTGTGGAGCATGGGAAAAAGAACTATAATAGCGCTGGTTCTTCACATAAGTGTTGCATGAGTAAGTCTTATTTTAAGGATGAACTACAGGAAAACCCCAAAATACATTTATGGGAGCTGGTTTTCCCTTTCCAAAGGCTCTGAATCTCTGTATATTCAGTCCTTAGATTTACACAGCTCTGCCACACAGTACAGTCATGTGGATGCCACCACTTACAGTTAAAATGTATGTATAGCCAGAACTTTTTTTGTTGCTTTGGATAGAGTAGGTCAAAGAGAAGGGAAACTACCATGGATTACAGTAAGGCACACATTACAGTATTGGTTTATATTAAAAAATCTGAGGGTTTAATGTCACTTTAAGATCGCTCTTAGTTTATTTATTTTTTCTTTATCTCTTTGATAAGATATCCCTTCCCTTCCTGTCCCACAGGTGCAACAATAAATGAGAAGAAATCTCTGTCTTCCCTTCCACTACCCACATAATTTAAAGCTTGTCTCCAGGAAATCAAACCCATCCTGCACTTGTTATTACCTTGTGAAAGATTTACTCACCTAAGTCCGCCAGTTGGTCCTTAATAGTCCTCTCGGGCTGATGTAATTCCTCTTCAGGAACCCGAGAGAACCCCACTACTGGACAGCCAATGGGAAGTGGCTACGTCATGCAGTTAGTGATGTAGTCACCCCAAGAAGGATCCCACCGCCTCCAAACAGAAGAAGAGAAAAGACTCACATGACTATAGCTTTAGGCAATGCCAGCACTCAGTTAGAGGGTGGTGGAGGGTGATGGGGAGCGTTTATAACTATTACTAGAGTACTTATTTCCTATTATTAAAATATGATTATAATATTATAAATAAAATATAAATATTATTATATTCATTTCTTAAGTAATAATATACAGAGCCCACTATAATTGTCTTTTTACCATGATAGGCAGTCTCTTTCATGTTCCAGAGGCACTCCTATATCCCATCATGCTGACCTTCTAATGACCTTCTATTTCAAGGAACTGTCACCAAACTTTTTCAATATTTTTTAAAGACAGTCTTCATTATAACTATATATAAATTGGAATACATTGTTATTACTATGTAGCGGAGAGTGCTGAGTGTAATTACACGAGATTCATCCAGGATTTACATTGATTTAAATAAAACATGTTATGCACTTGATCCAGTGAGGATATAGCATTTTAATGTAGCATCTAGTTTTTTGTTTTTTTTTAAGATTTGATGCTTGATATAGTATAATGAATAGGCAGCATTTTGATGTGCATGGGCCCTAAGTTCAGTTCCCATCAAGATAACAGTCTACATCAAGTTTTTAGATTGTAAGCCTTCACGGGCAGGGCCCTCCTTACCATCTTGTCTTGAATTGTATTGTGATTGTAATGTCCTCCTTATATTGTAAAGCGCTGCGCAAACTGTGGTACTATATAAATCCTGTATAATAATATGTTTTCCCTGTGCTTAAATAGTTTTCTCCTAGGTGCCTTCTTTCCCTCCCACACTGCATAAACTAGTGGACTAATTGGCTTCCACCCACATTGGCCCTGTTATTTGTGTGTGCCTAAACGGCTGTGTAAGCCCATTAAGGGGCAGGGAATGATGTTAGCGATCTACAAACTCTGTAAAACACTATAGGTTTTGTCAACACTGTACTAATTGAATAAAATACATTCCTTGTGCTTAACAACCAGAAATGATGCCGATGGTCCTGGCAATGAAAGTACATAATTATTGTAACTCTTCCTTTCAGCGTCAGAGCTTTGGCTGAATGCTTGACAATGAAAGTGGAATTATCAGTACAGAATCTTCCCACTCATTCTTGTTTTGAATTCTCTGGGACTGAATCATTAGAATAAAAAATGAAGAAAATTAGCAAATATTGCTAATTTTGCAACTAGTTCGGTTTCATCTTTCATTTCATGGAAAAATTAGACAAGAATTCTGATTACTGTATTTTTCCGTGTAGAAGACTATACCCTATTTCCCAGAAAATAAGACCTACCCCGAAAATAAGACCTAGTACTATTTTTGGGAATTGCTAAAATATAAGACCTACCCTAAAAATAAGACCTAGTTGTGACCATTCCCAGGGTCGGTGGTGACATAAGGGGGAACTTGAAGAGCTGCGGGAGAGGCAGGATAGAATCAGCGGTGCCAATGAAGCCGGCGCTAGAGGAAGCGAGGCGGCAGCGGAGGGAGCAGAGCCGCATAAGCCGATGCCTCCTCTATAGCGCCGGCTCCTGTCACAGGCGGAGTGATACCAAATGCACTCTGCCTGTGAGGTATCCATAGTAAAAGTGCGCTTCGCTCATCCTGGCCAGCGATTGGTTAGAAAATTGCTCTTGGAAAGGTAACCCCTGATTGCCCTGATTATCATATTTTTGTACATGAATACATGTAGACTTTTCTACACGATTAAGTGTGGATTGTTGTACATTAAAAAAAAAAAAAAGAAATAAGACCTACCCCGAAAATAAGACCTAGTGTGTTTTTTTTAGCTCAAAAAAATATAAGACAGTGTCTTATTTTCGGGGAAACACGGTACTTATTCTTAAAAATATTTACCTAAAAATGGAGGGGTGTCTTATACACGGGGGGCCGAGAGGAGAACCTCTGCAAACTGGCCTCACGAGTGAAACCTCCGATTGCAGAGACAAGCTAACAGGTTTCCTCCAATCATGAGCCTTATGTACCCAAGATCAGCTGATGCTGCGGAGAGCGTGTAGCCAGTGTATCCAGATGCAACAGGGAGCCCATAAAAATTTCAGAAAAAAATAATAATACCGGTAAATACCGGTACCAGTAAGCGGCTGTCTTACTCTGCAAAATTTTACCTGGATGTAATCAGTTATGCAAAAGAGCATGGAAAATATTGATTTCTGAATTTTGGGTAAGAAAAGTGGGGGGCGTCCTATACATGAGGGCATCTTATAGACGGAAAAATACGGTATTCATGAAGAACAATTCTTCAAATTTTGTATTGCTTAAATTTTTTCCTGTGTGTTATTTTCCCTGTAAGAAATTAAAGGTATGTTCTATCAGCAGGTTTTCCCACAACTCCCATATCCTACTCCACCTCACTGAAGTCCCCTGCACCATACATTAAAGCAGAACGTCAGCCAAAAAAAGCAATATTCAAATAAATATTGCCTAATAAGAGATATAATAATCAATATTCAACTTTAATCCAGAGATTTCCCCCACAGCACTTTTTTTAGCAGTGGATGTTTGATGGCCACCATCATTCAACCAACTTACTCTGAGCCCAGGTTATCCTGGACCCACCCCAGCCTGTAACTGGACAGTGGAAAGATATGCAGCACATTAATGAGCTCATCTCTCTCTCTTGCTGCCTTTTCTCCCTATTAGCATGCTCCTTGTCAGCACATGAACTGACTGTAACAGGGACTGTAACATTTTGATACCAGTTCAAATTCAGGTACATACGCTGCTTGCATTCAAAATATATATTTAATGATGTATGAAGAATTACACAGCTCCAATAGTTTGTGTCTTTTGTATACCTGTATCTGTATACCTTAACCCCTTCCCAAACAATGACAGAATTATTTCAGTTATTTGAAGACAGGTGACGGAATAATACTTCATGGAGGGACCAGCGTTCATGGGGTTAATGCTGTTGCTGGGTCCCTCAGTGTCAAAGGCAGACCCTCAACAGCAAATAGGGGGTCCCAGCACTGTGATCACTGCGATAGCCAATCACAGATCACAGTGCTGTTACAGCCACCAATTCGGCTTGCAGCTCGTCATCACACTGAGCTGAGCAAGTCAGATCAGTGTGCTACAAAGTATCTCTGTGGAGAATACAGTGTCTCCTCAGAATACTAAGTATCCAAAGCCCCTGTAAATAAAAAATTAGGCTGTTAGTGCCCCCCTAGTTTTGAGAAACGTTTTAAACAGTTTTTTAAAGTTTTAAAAAAGTTTTTAAAAAAATGTTCAACTCTTTCACTGCCAAGCCCCTATAAGTCATCAGTTTAGGGATACACATAAATATTGGCACGAGTATTATTGCTCTCACTCTGGCGCGCGGGGGACTTTAACATTTTTTAAAACTATTTTTACATTTATTTTATTTAATATTGTTTTTAAAAACTTTTTTTAACTTTATTTTATTTGTGGTCACATAGGAGCGCTTACAAGCCCCTCATGTGATAGCAGATTGGCAGTGACAGGTACTCTAAGGTGCTACTGGGGGTCCAAAAGACCCCTTGTATCACCTTTTCACTCTAAATAAGCAGTTTGCACTTCAATTGCTTATTCCTCAGCTTCAGGAGCCGAGCAATGACAGCTATGGGACCAGAAGTGATGCAATACGCGTCACTCCCGGTCCAATAGAGTGGGGAGGAGATCGGTGAACAGAAGTTTGCCACTCTCCTCCCTAGCTTCCTGCCGGCACCGGACGTGCCGGTCCCAGGAAACACGGAGCTCAGGAAACAGGGCAGGAGTGTCTGGTCGGAAGGGGCTGGCACTTTACTGGCCCATGGAAGTGATCTGACAGCAGCTGAGCCGCCAGAATCACTTCCATTGTTTAAACAGACGTAAGCCTTTTGTCGGTGGCAGCGAAAGGGTAATTAAAAAATGATAAGAAAATATAGTAACGAGAAGGCTATTAAAGTTAGGAGACAAACATACAACATCCTAAAATTGTTCCACACTAAAATTGTATTTTGTATTTTGTTACCTATAACTCCCAAAATAAACTGAAATCCCAGACATATGATATACCCTATAAACCAGGACAAATAAAATAATTTATTATAAATTACTTTCTGTTAGCTACACTAATTATGTACATATTATTATTGCCAAAACATTTTTTTCCCCATTTTTTTGCAGTTTTTGTATTTTCTATAAAAAATTAGAATTTATATGTGCATATGTCACGTCAAATTAAAGCCCATTTTCCCCCTACAAATATATAATATGCAATGAATCAGGAAGATGAAATGTATGGTTAAACAAACACAAAACAAAAATTGCAACATTGCTCTGGTCCCCAGGAACTAAAAATGTTTTTTTAAGCTGTGTCAATAAGGGGTTAATTGCAAGTGTCTTCCAGTTGGTAAAAAGATTAGCAGGGTACTTCCTCTACTTGTTTGACATTGGTGGTCCCAACTGCTGCCCACAGCAGTGCTCACATTACATTACACATTACATCACCTTTCTGTTCAGTAGTACTGTGAGACCAGGGTGGCATGATAACGCACCCCAGTGTGTGTGTCCATGATGCCCTGGACTCGCAGAACATTAACTGAATGATTCTAGGAGTCATTCAGCCTGGACAAGGACCAGCACTGGACAATGGAGTAGGACTGCGTTGGACCTAAGGTGAGTATTGCAATAAAAGCTACATTTTTATTCTTACACCTGATGGGAAAATTCATTTTAATTTTCTACAAAAGTTGGGCGTTATGATTTCATGTATACGTGAGTAGAATAATGTCCTTACTGAATTTTTTCTGATGTTTTACTCTCTTATGATTGAGCCTTTACTTTTACAGATCCTTATAAATTGCATGAAAATATATAATTATTTATTTTTGTGTAAATTTCAGTTACACAAAAATAAAATACAGTTAATGCAGTTGTATAGCTAGATTCCAGTCTTTTATTTGGAAACCCCATGAAAGCTGATGGTACAATACACAAATGATTAACTAAATTTAATTTATGTTTAATTGACCAGGTCAAAAAAACCAAATTACCGTATATACTCGAGTATAAGCCGTCCCGAATATAAGCCGAGGTACCTAATTTTACCAAAAAAAACTGGGAAAAAGTATTGACCCGAATATAAGCCGAGGGTGGGAAATGAGGCAGCTACTGGTAGATAGATACCAATAAAATTACATTAATATTTATTTAAAAGAAAAATAACCTAGCTCTGTAAGTGGAAAAGGGGGTACAGGGCTACATATCATGTACTACGGATCATTTAACCCATTCATATTAGCAGAGGATAATTGTAAATCTATTGTTCAGTGCATTCTATATGTAGTATATAGTACATGTACATATAGAGTGTCATTTGTTTGAAGGCTCATATATGTGACTCACTTATATATGTTTCAATTTATTAGATATGTATGATTATTAGCTCGGCACAATATTGTTTTTCACATTTTTCAGATATTTAGTTATATCCTTAGTGCTTGGTAGCTCTTATTTCCACATTACACTTACTGGCGCTGATCACCTTTATTGTTTATTTTTATACTATTACATATTCAATTCACCGTGGAGTCTCCATGATTTTGGAATCAAACTTTCCCCTGGCACCCTTCTCCTTACTCCCTTATATAACCTTCATACATTCTTTTGTCTATTTCATTCTTGCTTCTTTCTTCTACTGCCTCTTATTAAGACCAAAAATAAGTTCTCAGAGTGGATCGCTAGGACTGTTCAGAGCTAGCTACTTAGGTATCTAAGCAACTTCAGTACATTGTTCCTTAATCTTTTTCTGGAATTTATCCCTCCATGCCTCAAAAGAATTATACAGCTTAATTCAATACTGTATGTTTCAAAGTGTATAATCTGTGCAGTGCTGTACCATATGTGTTACCTTCAATAAAAAAATATTTAAATAATTAAAACTAAATTAAAATAGGGCTGTGCAAATTAACGATTAATTTCTCGATTAATCTTTTTGATCGATTAAACATTTTTTGATCGATTAAAAATATTCGGCGGCCATATTGAGTGGGGCACGTGAGAGTAATAACGTGCTGGATTAGTGCGATCCTAGTTCATTTTATTACTTCATTGCTGTGCTGTATGTGTATAGGCCAATGTAGTTGGATCTGTATGTGCGTTATAATTAATTGAAATTAAATAATTAATCGATTAAAAAAAATTTGATTAATCGAACACGAAAATTTTAATCAGTAACAGCCCTAAATTAAACCCATACACACGATGCATTGCAACTATTTAATTTTAGTGTAACTAGCTGTTTGACTGGAGTTTAGTTTTAGGTGCATAGCACACATGCATGAATATTTTCTTTTTAATGGTTCTAATATACAAAAAATAGGTTGCTGCCTCTCTTACCAATATCTGCTGCCCTAGCCCTGTATGTTTGATCATATAAGTGTTGGACTAAAGATGAATGTGTATATTTTAGGTATGTTATTACATATCATAAGAATTCCAGTTGATTCCCAACTGATAATGGAACATTTGTGCTTCCTGCTGATCTCCGACTATGGGGTCCACTCCCACTGAACATCAATGCTAAGGCATTCTTGCTATACTGTGACCACCGATGGTGGGGCATTTTTGCCTCCTGCTCACTACTAACGATGGGGCCATTGTTACTTCCCACAGAACAATGAATATACAGTATTTTTACCTCATACTGTCCACCAATGCTGGGGCATTATTGCCTCCCACTGACTACTGATGCTGGGGAATTTTTCGACTCCTGCTGACCACAGAGGATTATGAATTTTGGACTCCAGTTTACAATCAAAAGCAAGGCATTTTTGCTTCCCATGACCACTGGTGTTGGTGCATTTTTGCCCCAAGACAGAAAATAGGGCATTCTGCCTCAAACTGACCACGGACAATTGTGCATTTTGTATTGCATTGAGCCCCAAAGTCAAGGGCATTGTTGCCTATCTTTGACCACCTACAATGGGACATTTTTGCATACAACTGACCACCATTGCTGGGACATTTTTGCCTTCCACAGACCAACGATTATGGGGCATATTTGCCCTTCTTACCAGTAATGTTGGGCTAGTTTTGCCTCCTACTAACAATTGACGGGGCATGTTTGCCTTCTGCTGACCACCAATAAAGGAGCATATTTTCCTCCCAATGACAATTGGTGCATTTTTGCCTGCCACTGACTACCAATGCCAAGTCATTTTTGCCTCCCACTGACTACCAACAGGGAAGCATTTAGCTTAGCTCTCTTTATTGCTTTGGACTAAAATATGTATTAAGCTGAATAGTTCCATACATGCCCTATCACAAAAACATTAGCTTTTGTTTGTGTTCAAATTAAATATATGGGTACTGATGATTCCGTTACTGCTCATTTAAATTGCTCCTATGACAGGTTTTCTTCTCCAGGGCAGCATTCAGCATCAGCTTTGATGGTGCTCCTATTTTTCAGATATAGGATGCGCTTCAATGTTTCCCACCTGTGTGTAGTCGAAGACGGCTCAATCCTAGCCTCTTTTTCAGCTAGACATGTAAGATTTGTTTAGTTCCAAATGAATATTCGGACAAATGTTGGCATATTCGGACATTCAGATGCATCCGAATTTCTGAATGAAAAAATAAAGAATCCAAACGTATCCAAATTTTTGATTATGAAAATTTCGGATGCACCCACATTTTTCCCCGAATGTCATTCTGAATGAATTTATGTTGTTAAAAGTAAAAAAAAAAAAAAAAAAAAAACCCAATCCAAATCCCAAGCTCTTAATGTCTCCTTGACGCCCGCAACACTAGCCACACTCAAGCTCTCCTTCCCGTTTACCTGGACTCCATCTCTACAATACTTGGGCATTCGTTGGACCTGATAAGCCCCCCCTATGGTGCTCCTTTTCATGTCATCTTAGGTCCTACCCACTATAACTGGACAGCGCTACCCTCTTTATACGCCTATAATGATCTTTGACGCTTGTTTTGTTGATTGGTTTTACAGTTTGCAGGGCGCTGCACAATGTTATGACTGCATACTTTCAATTTGTGTTCCTTGTTGCGGGGCTTGCATGCCCTATTTCTGTTCTCTTATTGATTGTAACCTTTATGTGAAAACAAAAATTATAAAAACCAAATAAAACCTTTGTGAAAGAAAAGTAAAAAAAAAAACAAAAAAAAACAAGGTGTTTTGCCAGGGGTCCCCCCTGGCAAAGCACCCTCACCATTAGTCGGGCATGTGGCCTGGTATGGTGCAGGAGGGAGGGCGCACGCTCAGCCCCCCTCTTTCCTGCTTTGCCAGGCTGCTGCTTGGATCAACGGTCTGGTAAGAGATTTTAGGGGGGACCCCACGCCTATTTTGTTTTTTTAGCATTGGGGTGCCCCCTAAAATTCTTAGCAGACCTAAAGGTTCTGGTATGAATTGGGGGGAAGCCACACACTGTTGTTATTATTATTATTATTATTATTATTTCTGTGGTCTGCCAAAAGTTAAAAAGAAAAATGCCAAAAAAGTTAAAAAGAATTTTTTTTTTCTAATGTTACTTTTCTGCCACAAAAATTTTGTTCGTAAATATAATTTAACTAATCCGAAATTAACGAAAATTTCAGATTCATCCGAATCATGAAACTAATTGACTTTCCGACCCGAAAAACAAAAAAAAAAAATATAAGACGAACCAAGCCAAATTTTTTGCTGGCTTGCATGTCTATTTTCAGCCATTTTCAACCTTTTTTACCTTAGAGGAACTCTGTAAATAATTTTAAGGTCTTAAGGAACCCCTGGATAAAAATAGATATATCTATGGCTTACTGTATATTATTGTGATTGGCAAGCTGTAAATATAATAAAAAATAAATTAACATTTGACAGCCAGAGCTTAACACCCCCCTCCTCTCCTCTAAAAAAATGAAATTATGAAATTAAACTAATAGTAATGGCCAAAAGAAATGCAGACAGTGTATTTGTAGTGGGTTTTTTACAATGGAAGTCCATGTATCAGTGTGCTCTATACATCGGTGGTCAATGGAGAGAAGTGTTCCCTTATGTTGGTGATCAGTGGAAAAGTGCCCCTTTACACTGATGGTCAGTCAATGGATAAAATGCCCTGGTACAATAATAGTAGGTGAGATAAATGCTTACTTACTGACAGCTAAAACGTTATTTTGTGGCATTGCAAGAGATGTTGGTTCCAGAACTATGTAGACAACATTAGGTGGCAGAAAAATTAGCCAATGTTCACTGCTTGGGGAACCCCTAATAATGTCTGGTGGAACCCTGTTTGAGAAAGGCTGCTTTATTTAGATCTGCAGTTGCCCTGGTGCTGCTCATGTGATCAGCTATGACACCAGCCATGTGAGGGCTTGAACATCCGGTTAGGATCTGACATAAGCATACTGGTATCTGTGACAGTTATCACCAGTGGCGTGCCTTAAATGTAGCATACATTGTGCATATATGTTTACGTAAATGAAAACTCTGAAGAAAACAGCATATTAAAAGCATATAAAAGTTTGAAAGCTTTTCTTAGGCTACATTTATTTATAGTCTTTTACAGCGGTAAACCCCATATTTAACTGTGAGTCAGTATTCTAATTCTCAGCTGCAAAACCTTAGCTTGTCCAAACCTACATCACATAAATACTCTTGTAAAATACTAATTAAAGAACACAGGTAACTTCAAAGAACCATAAAGAAACCCCATTGGTGTTATTGAAGCAATAAATATATGACTCTCCATAAGATAACATTGTTTGTGCTTTCATTTCAGCTTACGTGAAGGGACAAGGACAATGCATTGCTAGCAAGATCAACAGATATTTTCTGTACTTGCTAAGAAAATTAAAATGAATGTAGCCACAGCATTTAAGAACTGGTAAGCTGCAATATTACATTTTTTCTTGGGTTTTATACATTCTATTATTTCCTCTGTGACACATTCCAATTAATATTCATGTTCATTTGCAAATAACTATTTCAGTGCTCAACTCAGATATCCAAATTGTCAACTTAATATTTCTCCAACCCGATTAGCTGAAGAGCAGCACGTGCAGCAGAGATAACCACTACTATATTATTATATGCTTATCGTTAGGTCATGGGGCCAGAAAAGTACACAGGCCACCTCAATGCCTTTAAGGATTGCAATGGCACCTTTTTCTAACAGCCTTCGTAAATTACAGTAGGAGCCTCCCATCTATATAAGATGTATAAAACACCACCGCTAGACACTATGCATTAGAGTAATACCACAATTTCATGACAGCCAAAATAACAACCTACTATACTCAAATGAGGTTGGTAACCCAAAAGAAACTTCTCAATGTTTTTACACTACCAACATTGTTGTTGTGTTTCTGATAGCTTATTACCAAACATATATGTCACAAGGTATAGTCTAATATGCTGTATAGTCTACATAATAGTATATACAGGGCTCAAAATTTCCACTCGCCCCCTCGCAATTTGCGAGTGAAAATTGCGTGGGGGCGAGTGGAAATGAAGCCTCCTCGGGGCGGCTTCTCTCCTGTTCACCGACCTGATGACATCGCTCCCTCGCCCGTCCGTCTATGCAGGGGGGCGCAGGAGGGAGCGCTGCCTGCTGTCAGGATGGCGGAGCGGTGAGGGGGAGAGAAGCCGCGCCCGCAGCTGTCAGGATGGCCGAGCGGGTAGGAGATCGGAGCCGCTGTCATCCTGTCAGTTTCAGGATGACAGCGGCTCTGTGCGTGGCAGAGCGGGGGATCGGTAAATATCATTGATATTTACCGATCCTCCATGTGAGAAGGAGAAACACTGGAGCGATCGTCTGATCACTCCAGTGTTTGTAAATAACTGGGGACACATAGTATTATGTGTCCCCAGTTATGAATGAACAGGCTGTGATTTACATCGCAGCCTGTTCATTCATGAATTTCTCAATGGGGAGAAACACTCAGTACAGAGGCTCCTCCCCATTCAGAAACGGCTGATAGTGAATATTTTACTATCAGTGTATGAATGAATGGGAAGCCTCTGTACTGAGTGCTTCCCATTCACTGAGTGCTGAGGCTGCTGAAAAAGAAATTGAGGATTTGGTGTCCTCAATTTCTTTTCTATTTTAAAAGGGAAATGTCAGGGGTCTGTTTGGACCCCTAATATTCCCCCGAAGCCCCCCCAACAGTAAAAAAAAAGTAATAAATCATAAAATAAAAAATTATAATAAAAAAAATAAAAAATGTAAATGATGATTAACAAGATAAAACGTCTCCAATTCGAACACAAGGATTGTACAGTCGAGCATTGGAAAAAAGTCATGTGGTCCGATGAATGATGTTTCCACTTGAATCATGCAGATGGCAGAGTGAGAATTTGGCGGGAACAGCATGAAAGCATGCACCCCACATGCATGAGTACAACCCTTCAAGCTGGTGGGGGCAGTGTTATGGTTTGGGGCATGTTTTCCTGGCATGATTTGGGCCCTTTAATTCATGTGGAACAACGTCTGAATAGCACAACATACCAAAGTATCGTTGCTGATCAAGTTCATCCTATCATGTTGATGGCGTATCCCAATGGAGATGGCTTCTTCTAACAAGACAATGCGCCATGCCACGGTGCTCGTATTGTGCAGGAGTGGTTTCAAGAGCATGAGGGAGACTTTACCTTGCTTAGGTGGCCCCCACAGATCTCAATCCAAATGAGCATTTGTGGGACGAAGTTGAACGAGCCATCAGGCAGCTGGTTCCACAACCATCAAATCTCACAGAACTGGACAGTGCTATTCATCAGGCATGGTGTCAGATTCCTCGCATCACCTTTCAACATCTCGTGGAGTCAATGCCAAGAAGAATCGCCGCAGTATTGAAGGCAAAAGGTGGCCCAATGAAGTACTGATGGGGTGGTCATAATAATCTGGCCACTCAGTGTATATCTGCCCACTCAGTGTATATACTGTATATATATTAGGGATGCACAGATACTTTTCGAGTGGTACCAACCTTCAAGCTCGATCTGTCTCCCACAGTACTTCTTCTCCACTAGATGTTGCCAGAATTTTGGGTTAAATAATCCAACCCACGTCCAGTGAACACAGGCTGTCATGGATGGGCCCTTGGAAAGGGTATCATCACACAGCCTGGGATTACAGTACTCTTGCACTGAGAGGAACTTAAACATCATTATGTGAGCCAAACTCAGTCCCGGAGAATCACCCACCACCACCACCGCAGAAGAAGACCTTACTGTACTGGCCTGAAGACTAAAAAAAAAGGGTATGTATAGGTTTTTTTAGGAATGGGGAAAGGGGGGGGGTCAGCTTTAATATGTTAACATATAATTTTGAATGTTTTCAAATATGCAGCTTCAATTAAAATAATACCTGGTTATCCTGCCATGAAGGTACTTGTGCAGCCACTGCCTGTTATAGGGTGACAACACTCTGTCCCTTGTCCCAGCTGTACTCTTTCATAGTCACCCTGTCACAAAGGCATATGATGATGACTATAATTAGCCAATTTAACACTTATTACACATGCATATATCAATGTTAACAATTTATCCTAAGAAAGGCCACGGCCATCACTGACACAGATCTATGTTTTCCCCACTCGTACTCGCCCAAATGCTCCGATGCCTAGCCCGATACTTCCGGTATCAGGAAGCCGGGCACGAGTCATTACATGCTGCCGGCTTCCTGATTGGCCGGGAAGCCAGCTCCCTCCTCACTTGTGAGGAGGGAGCATGGAGCCAGCTTGTGAGGAGGGAGCATGTAATAACTCGCTGCCCGGCTTCCTGATTGGTCGGGAAGCTGGCCAATCAGAAAGCCGGGCGCCATGTAATGACGCGGCGCCCGGCTTTCTGATTAGCCGGGAAGCCAGCTTCATGCTCCCTCATCACCTCATGAGGAGAGAGCATGGAGCCGGCTTCCAAGCCAATCAGGAACCCAGGCGCCGTGTCATTACACGGCACCCAGCTTCCTGATTGGATAGAAAGCCAGCTCCATGCTTTCTGGTCACCTAGTGACGAGAAGCACGGGGACGGCTTCCCTGCTAATCGGGAAGCCAATTGGCGAGTCTTTACACACCGCCTGGCTTCCTTAACGGGACTTCCGGTATTGGTATTTGGTATCTGCGAGTACCTTAAAAAAATATCGGTACTCGTACTCTATACCGAAATACCGATATCGGTGCATCCCTAGAGAAAACTGTAAATGCTGATGCACTTATAGTAAGTGCTGCGGCATATATGTTTCTTTTATGGGAAACCATAGTTCTACTTCAAGTAACTGACTGTGTGTCCACCCGTCACTGTATGTATCTCCTCCATCGTTCGTAAGCATGATCCCAAAATGCCTAAAATCACAAAATGTGATAATGTCATGTAATAGCCACAAGCAGTTTTTTTCTAAGATGTAAAGGTGCTTGAAGCTTGGTCAGCCTGTGCAAATCACCTTGAGGGGAATTTATCAAAACTGGAGCAGGCAAAATCTGAAGCAACTGTGCACGGCAACCAATCAGCTTCTCTTTTTTATTTTCAGATCTCAACTGAACAAACTGAACATAGAAACTGATTGGTTGCCATAGGCAACTGCTCCAGATTTTGTCTGCTCCTGTTTTGATATATTCCCCTCATTGTTCCTATGGTCTGGTCGTATACTGTCAAATCTCAGTGTAGCATAGGCTGGACCAAATACTGTACATCCAGTAATGCAGCAAAAGTGGGGAACACTTTTCATTGTTTATTAGCAGGTAGAAATAATTTCCACCTTCCCCTTTGTCTACTAGAGTAGAATTGTATGAATAGGAATTCACACTGCTGCTTTCCTATAGCACCATGAGGTTATATTTCTTTTGTTCCCATTCTTACTAGAAATCAGGAAATGAAAAGCAAGAAAACGCATCCACTAATAATCAAATACATTCCAAATGTGAATAATGCAGATGTGAGTTCAAAGACATTGCACAGCACATGGAATTATTGTTACTGAATAACTAGAATGGGATTTAACCCCTACCACTGGCTCCCACGGGCCCTTTAAGGGGTTCTTAATGCCAGAGGTATTTCCAATCACTGTGATTGGCTGTCACACAGATAACGTGATTGAGAGCCGTCATATAGGTGGTATCAATGCTGAGGCTGCGCGATTGAGCATGCAGCCAGCAAAAAAACAGCAAAGCTGGCTGCACACATATGTGGTAACAGAGTTAAGGCCCACTGCCGTGCTGCCACATATATTGGTAACGATGGCAGCAACAGGTTGAAACCGAACTACAACCTTACCTTTTTTTCCTTTCCTCTCCTGTGTTGAAACGGAATACTCTCAAGTCCCTGAAAATCGCATTTCCACAATATACCCCTTTGAAGTGACAGCAGTTATCGTGAGTGCACCTTCCTTTCTTGTCTGAGTGATCGCCATCGTTCACCCTGATACTTACCATCGTTACCCCCCCAGCTATTAACTTTCTCTGCCAACATCAAACTGAGCTTTATATGTTAGAAATACCTGGCATCACTTTAGACGTGCCTACAACCAGTCAACCAATCAGCAGACTGCGCAGCTAAGGTCTGTAGCACCCAGTGGCCATCAGGGAGAAGCAGGCACATCTAAAGTGATCCCGGGGATCTGTTCTTTCGTATAATCTTTTGACAAAGATCCAATGCAGAATGCTTGTGATGGTTACAGGAGCCTGCCAGCCATTCCCACCAAACTCAGAGCAAAGAGCAGCAAATGACCTAGTGATGGCAGCACTGGGTCTCAACAAAAAACTAAATTATTTGATTGAAATATTTAACTGCATGTTGATCGGGAGGGAACAAGGGAAGGTATTATATATGTACACTACAGTTCGCTTTAGGTATATTAAGGAGAACAATTTGTCTTAGGTGGTGCCCTGTGTGGGCAGTATGAGAGGAGGCTTTCACCTCCAGGACTCCAGCTGTATTTTCCTTTACCTGCGGCCATAAGGAAACACAATAGCAAGGGTGGGAAAGGGCATCAAGGGCTGAGGCCCAGGGAAGAATGAACCCTTCTGTGCTGTCCATGTTCTGTCTCATGTACTGTATCAGCTTTCTTGCATTAACATTTCTCACATTTCTTACCATTGTCTAGCTTCATACTTCAGTTTATGCATGTGCTCAACAACAGCTTCTAGTGTTGTGACTTAAAATCCCTTTTATTATGCCTTCCAAACAAACTGCTCTAATCTACTCACTGTATAGAATTCTTCAAAATTCACAGTTTTGGAAAAAATATCTCAACTTGTTCCGCCTGCTCAGCTGGATGTTTTCAAACCTGTAACTATATCTGAACATTTATATTTGTCACGAGTTACAAGGAGGGAGTAAACAGAACTGGAAAAAAAGTGTTTTGTAGCAAGCTAGACTCGTGTCTATTCTTTTCTAGGGATTAGGAAAAGAGATTGTAGAGGGGAAAAAAACCCCCACAATTTAGAGGCCATTGATCCTTATTTTGAAGACATCAGATTCCTAAAAAAAAAATTTGAATTACTTTTACATTAGTTTTTTTTGTTGTTTTATAAAAAAATATGTGTGCCTCTCCTTTTTAGTACCATGCAACATGGATGTTCTTAAAGTGGAGCTTCCATTCCTGGAGTACATTCTTACAGGATTTCAAGTGCCAGGCGTTCCCAGGAGGTAGTGGTGAGGAAAAGTGAAGTCTCCTGGAAGCACTGGAAGCTGAAGTGGGACCAAGTTAAGGGTTTTTTTTAATAAAAGCTTTACTTTTGGCTGCATGTCTTAAGATACATGAATTTGAGGAGTTTGGGGGTGTCAGTAAAGCAAAAATTCCTCCCAACATTAACTACTGCCACTATGCATGTCTGGGATGCTTAGGACAGGCATGCACAATTTGCACTCCAGAAAGTCTGTGTTCCACCTTTTTCATTTTTAGGACCATCTACTTTAATAATTGGTTTAAGTCAGTCACTCATGGTCAGGCTACCAGTTGGGGGAGCCATCATAGATGTCATAAGTGGCCGGTACACATTACTTTCAAATTGTTAATAAGAAAATCTGACTTGCCTACTCCCCTTGTCTGCCCAACCCTTAAACTTTTAGTGTTGCTGCAGAAACAGTTCAAATGCCATAGCATGTCTTCGGTCTGTGTAACATGGGGCAGATTTGTTTTCCATGCCAACATAAAACCACTTACTTTGCTAACACTGAATACCACCAGCAATGTGGCATAACCCTGGTAAATTGCACCACAGTAATATAGCACTGCTGCCCTTGTTAGCATGGCACCATTATGACCTTGGTAAACATGGAGCCAGCCAGTCAGCGCTGGAGGATCGGAGCAGGGAGGGGGGAATCCCAGCAGGGACAGGATCGAGAAGGGAGCGAGCGACGGTATGTGTTCGCTCACTTCCCGATCTATTGAGCCCACGTGTGACAGTCTCATTGTCACACGTCGGCTCGAACAATGAGGCTGAGTGATTTCAACCCACCTCATAGATCTCCTTTAAAATCAACGCTCAGCTTTAACTAAAATGGTTTACATCCACAGCAGTGTGCAAGTTGTAAAGTAAAATAATTATATTATTGCAATTATGGAAATTATTGGATTATTGGAATTTAACAAGATTAAAACTACAGGTTGAAACTGATATAGAAATGTGCACATCCAATTCCAAGGGCTGACTCCGATGTGAAGTGAGAACTGAGGACTCTGATGTGAAGGGAGTACTGAGGACTCTGATGTGAAGGGAGAACTGAGGACTCTGATGTGAAGGGAGGACTGAGGACTCTGATGTGAAGGGAGGACTGAGGACTCTGATGTGAAGGGAGGACTGAGGACTCTGATGTGAAGGTAGGACTGAGGACTTTGATGTGAAGGGAGGACTGAGGATTCTGATGTGAAGGAAGGATCGAGGACTCTAATGTGAAGGAAGGATCGAGGACTCTAATGTGAAGCGAGGACTGATGACTCTGATGTGAAGGGAGGACTAAGGACTCTGATGTAAAGGAAGGACAAAGGACTCTGATGTGAAGGGGGTTGATCTGTAAAGGGATTGATGACTCTGATGTGAAGGGAGGACTAAGGACTCTGATGTGAAGGGGGTTGATCTGTAAAGGGGGCACCTGATTTGAAGGGGGCTTCTTATGTTAAGGATGGCTCCTGATGTATAGAGGGACTCTGATGTGAAGTATACTCCTAACATAAAGGGGGTCCCTGATGTAAAGGAGGAACCCCCCTTTTTTGACTTTTTGTGTGGAGTGCCCTCTTAAAATCCATACCAGACCCCTATCTGGGAAAAGGCCATACCGTTTTTTACATTTACATATTTTACATATTAGACTGGGGTGCCTTGAAATTTTGCATACTTTGAAAAGGTACCGTGACTTCAGCAAGGTTAAAAAACTCTGCTGTATATCTAACTGATTCTTAATGCTGTATACAACAAACAACCTGATTGTCCTATATAGAGAACAAACACGTGCTGTGGATGGGTGTCTTTTCATCAGCATGTGTGCTGGTGTAAACAAAATGTATTGCTGCAGTTCAGACAAGACATAACTTTTGTTTATACTATGTAAAAAAAAAGAATCAAGGCGTCCAGAAAACAAGTTATTCATCTGTTGCTTGGCTGAGCAATTTATTGACCAGTGGACTGGAATTAAAAAGGCACAAAAAACAAAACGCGGCGACTGTTGTGTTTTATTTTCCAAGCACGTGTGGGTATATGTTATTGCTGAGCCCCGCGGCAGTGAAGAGGTTAGTGAGCTTGTTTTTCTGTGTCATTTTAGGTCGCCTTTTTTTTCCCTCCCTTCTTTCTGTCTTCTTCCTCTCTTCTCCTCCCTAGGCCTCCTTAGCAAACTACTGCATGCCAATCTGAGGCCACACTGGGGAGCAAGAAAATCAGGAGGGGAGGTAGTGGGCAGGGGAGGGGAGTGTGTGGGGAGAAAAGGGGAGGCCGGTGTTCCTGAAAATCACATGATTGCCTGAGTCTACATAAATCACAGATTGTTTTTCCCGCCAGCTGCTGCAGCATTTAAAGACACATCACTCCTGAGCTGCAGCCAAGGCCGGTGGCCCAGGTGGAGGAATGTCGGCCTTTCCCTGTATGCCTTCTACCACCAAACGTATGACACAAACATTGTATGCCATATTTAAAATCAGAATAGCTCTAACAGACAGTGCTATTGGAAGTATGCTGTATAACGGAGACTGCCTAGGACAGGGGTAGGCAACCTCGGGACTCCAGCTATAGTAAAACTACAAATGTCATCATACCCAATGTCTCATGGGACTTGTAGTTCCACCACCGCTGCAATGCCGAGGTTACCTACCTCTGACCTAGAGTACTATATACGCCTTGTAGATCCTCGATCCAATGATTGCATTTTTATGAGGATAAGTCTGTCAGTATTTTTTTACATGAGTCAGTGGTAGTCCCGTCATGGCTTCCATCATTTTCAAGCCATTTCTGCGGAGGCTTTGCTGCTGGAAATGTTTTTATTTATAACACTGGAACACTACAATTCCATCATGGCATATGTAGCTGTAAGGTATCAAATCCTTTTTGTTTACATTTGATATAGTCTTCCTTATAAATAATAAAGTTCGCTATGCAGGGCCCTCCTTACCATCTTGTCTTGAATTGTATTGTGATTGTAATGTCTTCCTTATATTGTAAAGCGCTGTGCAAACTGTTGGTGCTATATAAATCCTGTATAATAATAATAATAACATTTGCATTCAAATAGACCCTGACAACACTTTTCACTTTTGTATTTGCTAACTACTATGGGAAAGGTGAGAGCCATACTCACTACTGGTCCTTCTTGTGATGGAAATGTTTCTGTTTTGGCAGCGTCACCGGCAATGCTAGAATCATCCCAGTCCAACACTTTCAGGTATATCGGATTCCTGTATCTTGCCTTGACAGCCTTTTTTTCTCCCCCTAGCTGCTATGTCACTGGCGTGCCTATGCAGCTCTTGCACAACACCGCTGCGCCATCAAGTTGCGAGACTGCTGCTCCACTTTAAACTGGACATGTGCAAGCAGAGGTAAACTTCAGTGCAAAAATGTCAAAATAATCAGCAGATCCACAGATACTAAAAGGAAAATTTTTTCACTGAATGATCATGTGAGAAACTGGAGCTCAAAGAAAATAAGACAATAAATAATACAAATAGCACACTATTCAGATATACACGGCGATCTCTAAAGTGTTATTTATAGTCAAAGAACACATTGCATAGAACTTCCCCAATCCACCGACATCCGAAATGTTGAGAGAAATAGTCCATGTTAGCGATGTTCAGATACCAAGTACCTGGGACGTGCGGTCAGGGGAGGCAGGTGAGGCAGAGCCTCACCTAGAATTATGGAGGAAAAAGCTGTCAGCTTCATGTCTGAAGCTGACAGCTTTTTCTCCATTCAGATCGGCATCTAACAGGTTACACAGCAGGGAAATCCTCCCCGCTGTGTAACCTGTCATGGAGCCTCAGCAGTGAGGAGCAAGTGAGGGACAGGGAGGCTCCTCCCTGTCTCCTCCCTTCCTCCTTTACACTAGGTTGGGGGTGGGGCTTCGTCCGGCGGATCTTCGGTCCACAGGAGGCGGAGCTTCGACCAGCGGGGGTCAGGGCTTCAGTCGGCGGAGGGCGGGGCCTCACCCTGAGCAAGAGGTAACGCACATCACTGGTACTCGGTACAAGTACATGTACAGATACTTTTCCAGCTCCAAGACTAGACTAGAGAAAAAATTGAAAGTTAGGAGGCAGCTGTCATTTTTAAGGTGCATACGGAGCTCCTGGGATGTGTACATCTCTGTTTTATTGTATGATTTTTTTTTAAATAAATATATATACAGTAAGGGATGTATCGATACCATTTTTTCAAGTACTGATACTGTCCAAGTACTGATACATTCTTGTTTATTGTCATGTGACAGTTTTTCTAAAACAATACAGACTAATGATTTCAGGACAGTGGTGGAGTGCCAGAGCCAGGTACCAGCTGCAACCTCTGCAACCCTGGTAGTTCTCATGAAAATGCCAAGTATCTGCACTGGTATCTGAACATTCCTATCATTCAATGTGAACATCTTGGGGGGAATTTATCAAAACTGGAACAGACAGAAACTGGAGTTCTCCCATGGCAACCAATCAGCTTCCCTCTTCAGTTTGTTCAGTTAAGATTTAAAAATGAAAGCTGATGGGTTGCTATGCACAACTGCTCCAGATTTTGTCTGCTCCAGTTTTGATAAATCCCCCTCTATGTGTATAAGTGCAAGTGTATAAGTTAGTAGCATAGTGGCAAAGTGGTTAGCACTTCTGCCTTGCAGCACTGGGGGTCCACAGTTTGAATCCAGGCCAGATCACTGTCTGCAAGGAGTTTGCATGTTCTCCCTGTGCTTGTGTGGTTTTACTCCGGGTACGCCGGTTTCCTCCCACACTCCAAAGACATGGCCCTTTTATGTAGGCATGTGAGATAAGGATCTAAGATTGTAAGCTCCTTGAGGGCAGGGACTGATGTGAATGTAAAACTATGTAAGGCGCTGCATACATACCAATAATAAAAAGCCTAGAGGTTGTCCTAGAATTTTTTTTAAAATGTTGTGAGAATTGGCTGGGGACCCCGGCATTTGCCCCTCCTCAGCTTATTGTACAACGACTTTTGGGTTAGGTTCCTTCTGATTGAGGCTTGGCATTCTGGGTTAGTGCGGGCAGGGGTACGTGGGTTGAATACTCATTGTATACTGGGATGGGGTGAAATATTGTTTCTCCTTGGTTCATCATTATTCACGTTTGGGTAGCATCTCCAACTAATGTCTGAGCAGCGACTGAAATATATTACAACTTGATATATGACAAGGTTGTCACCATGTCTGTTTCATAATAACTTTTCACCCACATGGGTATTGAAATAGGAATTTGTTTCCAATTTTGGATATATTGAGACATCATCAGTACACTTTTGTATTTATGTACTTGATGATGTCTAGGTGGTGTGGTGCTGCTTTTTCTTGTTGTGTACACTCTGTATTATGTATTCTTGTTTTATTGGTGTTGAAACTCTAAACAAAAAAACCTTTTGTATTGTTTTTATTTTTCTCAAAAAAGTATCTGATTAAAAAAAAAAAATACAATGCTAGCCTTAAACAGGGATAGGCACGGAGCAAGGCTGTGGCGGACATTTTCCAAAGTACAGACCTTAGTGAAGGACACCGAGGTACATTTCAAACTAAGACCATCAAAAAACACTCTGGTGTGCGCACGCCTATGTATACGACAATTCAGAATTGCACCAGCTATAGAGGACTACAAATCTCAGCAATACATTATACAGTAAGGCAGAAAGATTTGAAGCTACATACTCTGTGTTGCTTCAGGATCACGCCTCAGGATCATGTTTCCAGGGTCTCAGCATGGCTCTCAGGTGGTCATTGCGGGAATCTCTGGTGGGCAGTGTGGTATTTAGTCAGACTCAGGGCATTCCAACATACATTACAAAAAGCTTACATTTTATCGAATATGGGAGATAAAGGGATGCTTTGCTGTCCTCTGCAAAGGTTTCCCCTTCCCCACCTCAGAGCCGGGCCCCTATTATTAAGCCTTGGGCGCCAGCTGCTTGCTGCTACTGTGCTGATCTCTGCAGAAGCAGCACAGTAGCAGCAAGCAGCTGGTTCCCAGGGCTGAATAATAGGGGCCCCACCCACCTCAGCGTTGGGCCCCTATTATTCAGCCTTGGGCACCAGCTGCTTTCTGCTACTCTGCTGATTCAACCTTGGGCACCAGCTGCTTACTGCTACTGTGGTGATCTCTGCAGAAGCAGCTTGGTGCCCAAGGCTGAATAATAGGGGCCCAACGCTGAGGTGGGTGGGGCCCCTATTATTCAGCCCTGGGAACCAGCTGCTTGCTGCTACTGTGCTGCTTCTGTCCTTATACGGACACCTTGCCGAGTAAAACTCTCTAATTACCTCCTCCCATGCTTGCCTCCGGGACTTCTCCTGAGTGTCTTCCATCCTCTGGAACCCCTTACCCCAATCTGTCCACCTATCTCCTACGCTGCCCACCTTTAGGCAATCCTTAAAAACCCATCTCTTCAGGGAAGCCTATCCCATCTCAACATAACTGTCAGTTTACTTCTTCCATTAACTCAATCTAACAATGTATTACCTTTTGTATCACTTGCCCCTCCTACTATAACTTGTAAGCTCTCACGAGCAGGTCCCTCCTAACCCTATTGTACTGAAATCACATAGTATTGTAAACTGTATTGTAACTGTATTGTACTGTCTCCTCCATTTTGTAAAGCGCTGCGCAAACTGTTGGCGCTATATAAATCCTGTAAAATAATAACAATAAAAATATAGTGATGAAGAGGAATATAAGCCCCCAGTTGTTTGCCAGCCTGTCCTTGCCTTGCTGAAAGCGGTTCTGAAGGAGCATTCAGACACTATTAAAACATAAAGAGAACACTGCCGCACACTGGCATACTATAGCAGTAAATTTTAATGAACAAGTTAAAAAGTGATCACGCATTCACATAAGTAGTATAATAAAAAAAAGCATATCTGGCTCCAGGTGTTTTCATGCAGAGTTGGTCTGGTGTGGCTGAAAGTATCATTTGATAATACAATACAAGCCCCCTTTTAATTCAATATAATACCGGTCCTCTTTAGAAATATATGTTAAAAGTCAAGAAAGTCTTAAAATGAGTATTCAGTAGATTTTCAGTCTATGTCTGCTTTTGTTTATCTATATTGTACTCTGCACTTTTCTTATGGTATAGTGGAACTGGCCGTTAGTGATAAGAGTTATCTATGACTAATGTTATATCACTCCAAAATTTTTCTTTTTATCTATTTCTCAAGACACTGCCTCTCTTCAGTATGTGCTTATATGGTACAAAGTTTAAATGTTGATTCAGAATTCTGTACAGTATAAAGACTGAGAAACTGTTATAATAAAACTGAGCATGTGTGAATCTGCCTCAGTGTAGTTCATTCTATGTTCCCGAAGCGCTTCGAAGGAGAATCCCCCAGCCGCCTAGTAAAGAGGTCCTTTCAGTGGCCAGTGCAGAACAACACAGACTCTGGCCGGGATAGAGAGCAAGCACATTGCACTCAGCGGCTCCTGCGGTTTCATTGGATCCTGCTGGTCCTATTGCCATCGGTCTTTCAATTAATTTAGAAACTGAAGACTGACAGTCAACATGATTTGTATGTAAATTCTAAGCCCTTGTTCACACCTGAACGTTTTGTAGCGTGTTCTACGCTCGAAGAACGCTCTACAAAACGCTCAAAAATATAAATTGCATTGGAGTCAATGGACTCGTTCCCACCTTGCCGTATTTCCGCCCGTCCCGAACGCGCCACAAAACGGCCTACGCCTGAAAAGGTACAGGTACTACTTTGGGCCGTTTTGTAGGGCGTTTTCCATTGGAATACAGCCAAGTAGCCTTCGGAATCGCGGTAAAAAAAACGCGCGACAGACGTGCTTTTGCAATACGCCTAGGTGTGAACGAGGGCTAAGCTGTGACCATCTTAACGTAGATAACATCCTGGAAGCCAAAGTGTAATCTGAAATATGAATACTGGTGACAGCCCAAATGTCTACATTTCATTGTTTTTATAGAACAGTTCCCTTTATATTATAGCTACGTTGTTGTAATCTGTTTCTTGTTCTTGACAGTAAGTGGACAGTAAGATTTCTGACAAAGCAATGTGTAGGCAGCACATCCAGGGATCATTGCCACATGACAGTGATCACTGGATGGAAGTTTTGGTGTGTTTGGCTTGCAGCCCCTTTACCATTACAGTGGTTATAAGCAAGATCTATGTCACAGCTACCATACAGGGTATGTCAATGCACATGCTATTACAAAAGGGCATGCTACAATAAATATGCATGTACAGTATATGCGCCAGATCCAATGTTTAGGGCAAAGCTTATTTCAGTACCGGAGTAGATCTACATGCTGATGTGGAAAAGCACAGGTATTACATCTTAGGAGAAACATCTCTGACTGTAGAGTGACAGGGCATGATGTGTATAGAAATATACTTCACACGCCACTCTTAAGATGCAGCGCTGTGGGGTTCCTGGTGCAATCTCTTCGTGCTGCTCTTACCTGTCAAAGTTTCAGCGTATTCCCCAGTGACATCATTCTGACAGGCAGAAACAGCATGTAGACAGTTAGGTGGAACATCACAGGATCTTAACATCGGGAATACAAAGGTATCTACTATCTTAGAGAAAGATGAAGGGAAGAAAGAAGATTGGGGAGCAGGGGAGTGACTTACCTTGCTGTGCCTGTGTGTTGGTGTAGACACACACAGCTTTCTAGCACATACAAGGGTGACGCCATAGGACCCTGCAAGGGTAAGGAGCCATCCTAAAACAGGATATTATAGCCAGTGCTTAGAGGAGCAGCTGATTCTGCGGGAAACCAAAACTTTTAAACATCAAGGAGCAGCAGCCATTGTAAGTGATGTCATCAGTATTTGGCACATCTTAAAATCCTTTTGGCTTTAATATGACTTTACATTTACACACAATGAGCCAAATTTACTATCCTGTATGTGTGCATTATCCCGCATCAGTGCTGCGCAGATAAGCAAAATGTATGCTATGGTATTTGTTATTTCTGCATGCACAGGCTACGGGATGTATGGGCAGAATTTGTTAATGAGGGTAGTTACAGAATGTATGTTCAAGCATCCAATCGCATGCCAGTTGAACCTTAATGTGCCTAAAATAAAAGCCGGTGTCCCATAAACAATTAGCAGAGCCATGTAGCCTGTGAATGCCGCATTATGGCACTAGATGGAGCTGAGGAGCATAGGAAATAAGTATTTATTATACATATTAGGGATGCACCGATACTGATACTAGTATCGGTAATGGTGTCAATACCGAGTATTTGGGAAAGTACTCATACTCGCCTAAATGCTCCGATACCTTTCCCAATACCGGAACTTCCCGTCAGAGGGAGATATCCCTCTGACCGGCAGTGCCAAGGGAGCATGGAGCCGGCTTCCTTTCCAATCAGGAAGCCGGGTGGTGGGTTATGACCCACCTACCGGATTCCTGATTGGCTAGGAAGCCAGCTTCCCTTGTTGGTAGGAAGCCTGGCGGCATGTCATGACTCGCGTTCCGGCTTCCTGATTGGTCAGAAAGCTACGCTGCTTAGAAACAATTGAGGCCATCTGATGTCGGTGTTCTTTCGCTAGAACACTGGCTTCACAGGCAATCAGGAAGCCGGCCGACAGGTCATGATCTTCCTGATAATCGGGGCACAAGGCACCGGTAAAAATAAATATTGATACTTGTATTCACTACTGGAAAAACTGTATCGGTGCATCCCTAATACATATAAATATTTATTTCATATGCTCCTCAGCTCTACCTAGTGGTCATAATGTGGTATTACATTACAACCGCACTGACAAAAAATATACTAAGAACGTTTTTGCCTCTATTTGCACAGACCAAACTTTCACAGGTTCACAGGGCGAATGGCTCTGAGAATTGTTTATAACTAGACCCCTTTGAGTATTGTACAGTGTATGTGTGAATCTTTGAGCACATGCCCGGAAGTTCAAATTCCAGACAGTGTATACTCCATATGCTGGTGCTTGGAATATAGATTCCAATGGTAAACACGTTCATAAAGCATCATGTATGGGTTTTTTGTTAAGCCTTTTAGCTTGGCTCATGCACATTTCATTACTTAGAAGGCCAATCACATTAGTTGTTGTTTTTTTTTACATTTAACATCAGTGTACAATCAGCTACATAGGCTCTTGGCTCATAATTGGGCATGTAAGGGTACATCTTTTTTATTTAAGGCTGCATTCACACTAGGTGCAATAAGATGCAGTTATATGTGTTTACCGCTTACTGTCTGCCCACTGTCAAAACATGGGCGGAAGGCGGATGCTTCCTGGTGGGTAGACGTACATGCAAGTGTGAATGAAGCCTAAATATGATCCTGATTTATGGTGTAGTAGCCACAATCCTGGAATCTCTCTCAAATACCCTTCCCATAATCCTCCAGTCAGGGATGAACAGGGTTAAATCCAGCTCTCTTTATATTCATTGCAGAATGACATCACAATACTCCTCTACTCCTACATGCTGCATATTTTCTCATCCTGCTATTCTAAAAATGTAGTTACACCCGTGATTTATTTTATTTTTATAAGCATCGCTTTCTTTGTATTTTTTTCAGCCATCTGCTTTACTTTTCTATTTAAAGAAAAAATAAATGTATTCTAGGAACGCTCCATTCCTGTTTTGTTGCAAAGCACAAAGGTATTGTAAACATTAAAGTCTGCTCCAGCACAAGGAGGCCATCTCACTGAAAGAACTCCGGGCATTTAAAAAATAACCCTTGCAGTGGGCTCCCACATGCACTGCAAGGGTTAAAGGAGATCTATGAGGTGAGTGATTTCCACTCATCCTCATAGTTAGATAAGCAAAAGTAGGGAATGGAGGGTTTCTAGAGAGGTCTACGTGTGTATGTGGGGGACGGGGGACTTAAAAAATGTTTTCTTTTTTTTAAAAAATGTATGCTTCTTTATTTATTTTTTTATGATTCTTTAATCTTTATATTACTTTTTATTTTAACACAAGTTTATTACTATTACATGGGGGCTAAGAAGCCCCCTATGTGATAGCTAATTTGCATGACAGGTCCTCTTAATGGAGATATCAGGGGTATATATATATATATATATATATATATATATATATATATACTGTATATATATATATATGGTCATTGCCTTTATACCTCTCTAGAAACCCTCCATTCCCTACTTTTGCTTGTTTGACTTATCTGAGGGGGAGAGGTGTGGGCAGGGAGCCCTTTTTTGAGGCAATCCACCAGTTTTGTTTTGAATTCTCATAGTTAGAGCTGACATGTGACAATGAAACTGTCACACATCGGCTCTATCGATCGGGAAGTGAGCAGAAACATGCCGTCACATGCTCACTTCTCGATCATCTCCCTGCAGAAAACTGTGACTATCAGCCACCACTACCCACAGGGATCCCCCCTCTTCCAGCGCTGAGTGGAGGAACGAAAGGTGATAGGGCGTGGGTACAGCTGGCCCAGCATCTAGATAGGCAGAGCCAGCTATCACTCAGGCAGCTGGGTGGATCTCAACAGTAATGTCGGGATCCATCCCGGCTGCGACGCTTATAGCATATTGCGGGCTAAAGCCTGCTATATACTGAGCTTTGGGTCACAGGAGGACGCTAGTATATGTCCTCCCATGACCCTAAAGAACTATGGGGAAAAACACTTACCCCATAGTTCTCTTTTAAGTGCTCACTTTGGTCTAGGGTCTAAAATAAAAAAACTTACTCACCTGATCCTTGTTCCCACCTGGCTGCTAGACCAGTCCCCACAGCCTCTCCCCCCCTGGCCCTGGCTGCTATAAGATGTTGCATCATTTTTATCACAAGGCATGAAATGGCCTTTACAAAGCACGGCTTTTTGCCTTGTCTTTTTGTTGGGACTGCGTGCGGCAGCCCAACAAGGCCAGTGTGAAGACGTCCTATGATTTGTTTGCGCTACATTGAAACTACATGTGTCAGTTTAATTTTACCAGCATGCCTGGCCCCTATATTTGTCTGAAACCTCCACAGTTTAAAAAACTCTGAAGGACTGAGACTTCAGATTTAATAACAGAATTCGATAAACGGAGCACTAAGCACGTAGGGCTAGTAAACAAGAGTTCTCCAATGAACAGTTTCCTTATCTAACATCCAGCACTGTTATCAAACCTGCCATCTTTCTTTCTGTTTCCTGCCTCGGCCTGCATACACGCACTTGGGAAATCCAGTCTAAAAAGGCAAGGTCAGACGTTTTGGTGTTTTTACAATACTAATAAATAGAACAAATCAAGATCTCGTGGTATTGGGACTTCATTCCTGGTACACTTTATCAAGGACACCTATGGTCACGCAGGCGCCTCTGTGACAGACGGCTATTATGATTTTTTCCTTGTATCTTTGATTGATCACACCGTCCAGACGTCCACCCTAGGACCTTCGGATTGGGTTCTGCAGCATTGAGAACAACCTCATCATCTTGCTTGAAGGCAGATATATCCTCCACAGCACATCTTCTAGGTTCCAGGTAACCACTGGCAACCCTGACAATGTAATTCATTGCAACCTTTGTACTCGGGGATGGAGCGGGAGCTTCAATTACACACGTCCAGCCGCCGCCATAGGTAAGCCACGCCCCCCCCATTGCAACCTTTGTAATGCACATTATTTTCTTTTTTCCAAAATGACTACTACATAAGGGCTCTCCTGTTTTCTTCTCTTCCTTTTTCTTTTACGTGGTCACCCCCTTGAGGGACTTTCCTACTCCATCAAGTATATCACACAACACATGTTACATGCGGCCAGTGTTGCCATTCATTTGTATGGCACTCCAACGCACCTCCTGCTCGCAGTGTGCAGCAAAGCAGCTCAATATACGTATCACGATACCGTGCAGTGCAGTGGGAAAAAAGTAGTGTAAGCCCTACTTTCTCCACTCCAGCACAATGCAACGCACAGCATTGCAGCACATTCTGGCTGGGAGGTGCATTGGGGTGCCATATAAATGAATAGCAACGCAACACACCTGCCGCACTGTAATGCACAGTAGGTACGTTGTGCGATAGCATGCATTAACTGCAGAGTAACATGTTAGGCAGACTTGCTCTAGGAAATAATTAAGTATATACTTACCTCTCTTGTGGCCCATGTCGCTCAACAGTGCTCTGATGTAAATACATTTGCTACTGAAGTGTCCTCTGAAACTAAGACATCAGAGAGTGTCAGTCTGCTGTGTCCTCTGCTGCACACAGTGGTTCCTCTTGCCAACTTCAATGTCACCACCACTGTGTCCTGTAGTGATGTGGATATTGGAAGGAGGAACCACAGAGCACTGGAAAAAAAATTATATATATGGATTAGGCTCAAGGTTCAACTGAGCCCTATTTAGTTTGTGATATAACCAAAGTCTCTTGATCGAGGTAGAGTCCACTTCCTGGGACAGCAGCAGTCTACAGACAGGCTGCACCAGATCAGTGAACCCTTCGGGAAAAACCAAAAACATTAATCCCACCCAAATCTCTTAAAGTCATCTACGTCGGGATCCACTCCGGCTGCAGCGTCTCAGTATATCAGCTACAGCTCGCGGTATACTGAGCTTAGGGTAACGGGAGGACGCTAGTTTGTGTCCTCCCGTTACCCTAAGGATAACTATGGGGAAAAACACTGACCCCCATAGTTCTCCTTTAAGAAGTTCCAGCCATAGTGTTTCACCCACAAATTAATATTTAAGAAATCATACACTTTCCTGGACAGCATAACAGATTTTACAGTCACTATGTTATTTATATCTTATCCTGACCATAACAAAGACAATCTAAACCCTTGGTTCTCAACTGGCAGGTCGTGACCCTGTGTTCAGTGGGTCCCTGCATGCCTTCCACTTTTCTAGTTGAGAGGCTCCTCAGCCTCCCGCTAGCACAGCACTGTCAGTTCTCACGCCAAGCAGCCATTCAAAACAGGCTGCCCAGAGACGAGTGTTCTGTTCTGGCTCTTGGCACCTCTATATGGAGTGCGAGGGAGCTGCACAAGTGGCTGCACCTATGGATGGAGCTACAGCACAGCAGCCCACACCAGACCCCAGGGTGAGGATCTACTCCAGTTCTCGTAAGATAGGAAGACTGGGTAGATTTAAATTTTTTTAATTTTTTATGAAGTGTGTATATGTGTGTGAGAATGTCTGTGATTGTGTGAGATTGTGTCTGTGATTGTGTGTGTCTGTCAGTGTTTTCAGGGCCCATTCACACTAGTACAGTGCGATTAACGCACTGTACCACGCAATCGCACCTACCACGCGTTCTACTATGAGAGGTAAATTGCATTGTTATTCATTTGAATGGCACCCCAAATGCACCTCCCACCCACAGTTCTATTGCCCGCATGGGAATGCGCAGTACTGCAATGCCATGCGTTCCATTGCAGTGCAACTTGGGTCACGACTTAATGGCCAAGGACAAATGTGGGTCCTGAGGTTACACAGGTTGAGAACCACTGATCTAAACAAAGCCACAACACATTCCCTTTAAGATGCAATGTAACCTGACCTGGCCTCAAGAAGCCTATGGTAATAACAGTGCTGAAGTGCAGATATTAATCCTAACCTTAATCCCTGTTGCACTGTGGAGACCCTTGGATTTTAGGCCTAGGCTGTACACAGGGCTTTACATTTATCCAAGTCCAGATTAGGCCGAACTCCCTCCTGCTGCTAAGCCCTACACCCTGCTAAAGTTGAAAATCTAATAGGCAAATATTTTGGGTAGAAAATACTATGTGGCGCATGCGTAGTACAGTGAACGCTCGTGGCGGCAGCAACATGTTAAAGAGTGGAGCCAAGTGCTGTGAGAATGCAGCTCCACCATGTATGCATGGCAGTTGCATCATCACTGGCCACCCATTGGGCAAAGAAAGAAAATACCATGTACAGCAGAAGAAAAGAAGAAGATGGCAATGGTGGTAGGGCAGAGTTGTCATAGCCTGAGTGAGGGCAGTTTGATAGTTGAATGACAGCTAACCTGACTTTTATTAGAATTACTGCACTGTTGCAGTCTAAAGTAAAGAATCAAGATCTTATGACAGCACATTTGCATGCAAATTCTGTGCTGCTACTGTCATGGGATAGATCTGGATTGAAATCATTGGTCAGTGTAGCTGGTAAATGATGTCTAATGGGATATAGTATATTATTTTTTTTAGCGTAAGAGACTGATTCCTGACAATGAAGCAACTTAAACTTCAAAGTTGTTCTACCTATCAATAAGCTGAAAATGTCCTTAAAAATGAATTAGCACCTCACACTTCATCTACGCTTTCTTCTTCAAATAGAGTTCTTCAAAGTTCTGATTTGGGCATTTGTTAAATAACATTGTACATGTTTATCACACTGATGCTTTCTAACAAAAGTGAATGAACTTTTTGTGGATTCTGGCAAAATAGCGCCATCTTGTGGTCATTTGTGTCACAACGCTTGACAGTAAAATCACTTTTATTTTAATTTTGTAATACATAGACGAGTAATTACAAATGTTTTCTAACAATAAAACATAAATATAAATGGAATGACAGTAACATTCAACATTTTTTAGGGCCATTTCCATGCTGTTGCTTTCTAGGGACACGGAGAAGACTTTTGACTGGGTAAACTGGCACTTCATTAGGTAAACTCTGGCCAATATCTGCGTGGCCAATAGCATGCTTCAATAAATGAACGTGATCTATTCCACTCCATCAACAGTACAAGTTAATCTCCAGTTACTTTCCTATAACAAATGGAACCCGACAAGACTGCCCCCCTATCACCCCTGATATTTATACTAACCATAGAATCACAAATGAACATTTCTGTTCCAACTCATCAACTTCATACTATACGGCCCAATTTTCCCTTCAAGTCGACCACTCTATACATTAATTACTCAGGGACAACTATCCAAGGAGTATCTGTAAAACATTTGAATTTAACCTGCTTCTGATAAGAAAGCCCAGCATTGCCCTAATGATTTTTGGCAGATCGTGTTAATCTGCTAGTAAAAAGAAACTTGTACTAAGAGGATATGGAGGCTGCCACTCCTGACCTCTCCTTCTAAAAATGCTAGTCACGTAACTGTTAGGCTAATTAAATGGTTTATTGCTTTCAACACAATCTATAATAACCTGCAACAAGTTTATAGTTTAGGAGTTGTGACTTGACTCTGATCTACATTCTTGTTGTGGGTAGTGACTAAGAAAAAACTGAAGCAAGAAACAGCCAGACAAATAGTATCCTTAGAAGGAAGGAAGCAATTGCACCCTCCATATTTTTCTTAGTATAGGTTTCCTTTACGATGCGGCTGTCTTAGCTGATGTGGTCAGTTAGTGTGGAGGTCACTTATGGCCTCAATTTGGTCTTTTTAACACAGCAGCTGCCTAGAGGGAAACTACTTCACACAGGATAGGCCTTGCATAAAGTTCCACATGCTGACTTACTGCAAGTGGTAAATATCTAACATTAAAGCGGACCTTTACAGTCAAAAATCAAATTCTACCAATGCATCCCTCTATGTGTGATGATTAATAATAACACAGACATGTCAGGTGTAAAATGCTGTGATTTTTAAATACTTACACTTGCAGATCATTCACTTCCTGCTTTGAAAGGACAAAATGACTTCAGTTTGCCAAAGCAATGTACACTGGGATTGCCTTGTCATCAGCAGAGAATTGCTGGGAAATCTCATCTGTAATCTCGTGAGATCTCAGGGAAAGGCATTTTCCTTCCCTGAGATGATGTGCATGGTCACATGTCTAGTCACATGTGCCAGAAATTCAGGAAGTGAAAGGAGATCTAGTAACTTCCCCTTAGTAAACATGGCCACTGTCAGAAGACTGGGGAAGAACAGAGAAATAAGGTATGCAAGGAATACAATTATCTAGAAGTATGTGTCTGTAGATTGTCATTACTAAACATTTCTAAAGGGGTGTTTGTTGTTATTTTAAAGATATGGGTAAAGGTTCACTTTAAGTGCAACAATTCATATTTACTTGATTACCTGCAATGTAGGCACCAATCTCTTCAACATTTTCAGTGGCCAGGAGAGTGTGTTGGCATGGTGGCGATTTAAATATAACCTTTGCGCTTCTTTCTGGTAAACCAAAACGATCACTTAGATCACTAACCAAAATTTGAAATGTAAAAAAAATACATAAAGCGCTTGCAAAAATGTCATTTTATTCTGAACTAATCAACCAGTGATATCTTTTGAGTTTGAGTTCCCATGCTGAGCCTCCTCTTTTGGTCAAACCCTGGCCAGAAGGAGGTGTGGAGAACTAAGAACAGGAAAGGTGGCTGGATACACCAGAAGGGAGAAGGGTCAGGAGAAACCCCCCTCGGATACATTGAGCAAAGACGTAATACACTCAGTGAGTGTTGTACATAATATATTAAAGGAGAACTATGGGGTTAGGGCTTTTCCCCATAGTTCTCCTTAGGGTAACGGGAGGACACAAACTAGCGTCCTTCCGTCACCCTAGGCTCAGTATACCGCGAGCTGTAGCTCGCGATATACTGAGACGCTGCAGCTGAAGCGGATCCCGACAATTATGCCTGGATCCGCCCAGCTGCCTAACTGACAGCTGGCTCTGCCTATCTAGGGGCAGAGCCAGCTGTACCCGTCCCGTCCGTTCCGCCAGTCAGCGCAGGCGGATCGGAGCGGGGAATCCAGCCCTCCCCCTGTCACGGCAGAGAGCCGAGACAGGATCGAGAGGGGAGTGAACGCCGGTATGTGTTCGCTCACCTCCCGATCTACTGAGCCGACCTGTGACAGTCTCATTGTCATAGGTCGGCTAGAACTATGAGGTGAGTGAAAAGATCTCACCTCATAGTTCTCCTTTAAGTGCGCAGTTATCTCTATCTGAGCTTTCTGTTCTTAAGAAAAATGTGGTCGTATGCCCTAAAACCTGGTTAGATCCATTCCATATGAAACGGGATCTTTACTGTTTCTTTTGATCAATAAGTCTTAAGACTTGCAGGGTTATTCACAAAGTGAAGTGAGCCTAGCGCTGTTCGGCTATTCACTTCTGGCTTGTATGGCTGAGTTCAGCCGTAAATCAGCTAAAATCAGCCGTGCATTCCCATTAGCCAAGTTTTATGATAAAAGCACCATTGAATTGTGACAGCACTTTTATATTCAACTTACCTGAATCTGTTTCCATATTAGTTTACCCTAATCCCTTGCACAGCAGCAGATTTTGGCTGGGAGACAGAGAGTAAGTATTAATAGCCAATCAGGCACTGCTGTAGTGCACATGCTCTAACAATGAGCATGCTTACAGGAGGAGAAAGCAGAGTGATGATCTTATCAGAGTGCTGCTGTTCACTATGCAATTAGCAGTGTAGGGATGTGTTACTGACCATGCTGTGCTACTACTGTAGCTCCATGGGACGTGCAGGAACAAGACCCTGCAGGGTCGAAACGAGTTACTGCTTTGAAGTTTTGATGGAATGTCTTTAAATGGACTGCAATAAATGTGTTTTAACGTACAAACAAGGATGTGCTGCTTGTTCGGCCTGACTGCATAGGAGGTAATGTCAGGGAGTGACTGGATCACAAAACTGGATCCATGGAAATACAAGTCCATTGATGGGTAAAACAGTTTTGTATTATACAAACAAATGTATTTTAACTGTGTACCTAGCTGCATGGCTAGAGGTCTCTAAAGTAGTAGCTGCACTTTGATAGTTCCTTCCTTCTCCCCCCCACAATAAGAATAATAGTGGCTTACACCAGATTTAGAATGGTAAAAAAAATCAACAGATTTTTCAGGTATAAACTTGGGATAATGCACAAGGTAGATTAGATTGAATTGATTGGGGAGTCAATCAACGCAATCTAAGGGGTTTATTTCCAGATGTTACTTTATGCTACTCAATGAATTCCTTATGTGAACCGCATGCAAGGCAAGTTTAGATAGGAACTAGGTTTGAATCATGATCATTGAAGGGATACACTCCAAGCTATTCCTAAAGCTGGCCATACACTGCTGGCCAAATCCTGCTGTTGGCACAAGCAACCAACCCCAATCGATTTTTGTCAAAAGAGCTGGTCCAATCAGATGCAGGCGCTGTTTGGGTATTTTGTTCAGCAGCCGCTGAATACAATAGAGTAGACGGCAGTGGGGATTCCACTATCGATGCTGTGTAGCATGGATGGGGAAATTGATTGAACGAAATAATTTTCCAATGTATATGGCTAGCTTAACCCTTCTTTCAATCTAAGCCAGAGCCACTATAACTCAAAGTGACTATATGATTTAGGCCTTGTTCACACCAAATGCAGACCAGATCTGGTCAGGTTTCTGCACACGCAATGCAGTGGGTTGTGCCGCGTTTTAGACGCGTTTTGGATGCGTTTAGGGCCGGTTTTGGTTAAAAAAATATATATATTTTTTAAGTTTAACATGGGCTTTCAGGCACTTGCATGCGTTTTTGATGTGTTTTAGATGCGTTTTGATGCGTTCCAGACCAGATCCAGAGCAGGTAAAATAGGGCTTGCCGCAGTTTTTTCATCCGGTCTGGATCTGGTCTGGATCCGCACGCTGCGATGTGAACTGGAGGTCAAAATACCATAGGAATACATTGGACGCAGTTTTGATCCGGTCTGCATCTGCTCTGGTCCCGATCTGCTCTGCGCTTGGTGTGAACAAGGCCTTAGGAAAAACTTCTGCCCCACTATGTCAAAGAGGAAAAAGTGAAAACATGGACTTGCTCCATATATTGTGACACGGTCCAAAACTGGTTGGATATTAGAATTCTATATTTCAATGCATAGAACACATTTCAAGTAACCCTCCCCAGAAAGGCCTAAGTATGTGTCTTGATATACCCTCCTGAGAACAGCAGGGATCGCAGGGGACACAGACGCCTGCATCTGGTGCCCAGTGGTGAGGAGAGTTGCCCCAAACCACCCCAACTGCTGCATCAGTTCTGCAGCTCTCTCCTCCCAACTGGAAGCCCGCTGTATACTGCGGTCTGTGTCCTCTCCGATCCCAGCTGCTTTCTCTTGCCTGTATCAGCAGAGGCAGCGAGGATCGGAGGGGGTCACTGTGCCGATCCACCTGCCGGCGCCCGGCGGGGAGCAGAGAGCAGTGACAGGGCCAAGTCAGGGGCGGGAAGGAGTGCAGCAGGATGATCTGTGAAATATTTGCTGATCGTTCTTTGTATTATTCAGTCAGTACTGATCACTACGATGTTTGTAAATAACTGACGACATAGTATTCAGGCACTGTGTCCCCCAATTATGAATGAATAGGAATTATGAATGAACATTACTTCCTGTTCATGATTGTGGACAGAGAATCTGTTTTCTATCCCCAGATTGTGAATTACCAGGAAGCCTCTGTACTTAGTGCTTCCTGTTCATTGAGTGCTGGGGCTACAGAAAAAGAGATTGAGGGCTCTGTATCCTCAATCTCTTTTTCTATTTCAAAAGGGAAATATCAGGGGTCTGTTTAGACCTCTGATATTGCCCCAGAGCCCCTAACAGTGAAGTAAAAAAAAAAAGAAAAAAATAAGCCCCTAACAGTAAAGTTAAAAAACAAACAAAGCCACCAACCCCCCCATTATACACACAAAAGTAATAAAGCTTGGGAAAAAAGTCATTTTGGTTTCGTTCTGACAAATTCTGGTGCTAAAGGTGAGTTGCGGTACCACCCCAAATGCACCTCCCGCCCACAGTGCAATTGCCCGCACCGCAATGTGCCGTACCGCAATGCCGTGCGTTCCAGCCTGGTGTGATTGCAAAAAATTGCGCATACAGGTTTATTCTGAGGTAAACATTATGTTTCTGAATTTTATTTTAAATTAAGCATGGTGTTTAATTTTTTTTTAAATCTGATTAATTGATTAAGCGAAAATTACTTTTTGAAAATAACCATTAGTTGCAGCCCTGGACATTACCAGTGCCTTTCTTAAAGTCAGCAAATGTCCTTTCATATATTGGAAAGACCTTGTAAAACAACAACAGTGGAACAAGCAAATGAATGATCAGGTGGAGGAACGGGAAAATTGACAGGAACATCTTTATAAATAGTCATAACTGTCCTTATCAGTATTCCAGATAAAAATTAAAAATATCAGTTTCATTACTAAGCCTCTCTATAGGAGTAATGACAGATTCAATTTTGCCTCAACAGATGGCAGTATGGCTACATGCAAAATGTGATTCGCTTTTATTTGAAGCAAACCTCTTTAAAGTTTTTTCATTTATTTTACATAAAAAATTGTTAAAGTGTAACAGATATCTGAATATAAATATATATACCAGTATATATATATATATATAAAAAGTTCCAACTTTTATCATTAGAAAGTCGTCCTATGATTCCAGTCATTGACTTGGCCTAAGCTAAGATGATGTCATCAGTCTGCTGCAGGCAGGAGGGAGCATTTCCTCAGTCTCCTCTCCCCCAGTTGGACAAAAGTTTACTACCTTGTTGTTCCCCACTATTTTTATTGTTATTATTCTGCCTTGATTTCGGTCGTCCGTTGGTAGTTATACTTACATGTGCCAACGGATTTCCTATATTGACTGGAGTGAGCCCACTATTATGAACTCCTTTTTTACTACTTTCTGTGTTATATATTCTGTGTTATATATATTAGAGGTGCACCAAAATGGAAATTTTAAAGCCGAAACGAAACCGAAATGAAAAAAAATGTTAGGCCGAAACAGAAACCGATACCGAAAATGTTTTTTATTTTTATTTTTTCAATTTTTTGCAATATTTTATTTTTTATAAACTTTTTTCGCTGCCTAGCTTCCCGATTGGTCAGGAAGCTAGCAAATCCGGAAGCCGGGCGCCGTGTAATGACGCAGCGCCGGCATTCTGATTGGCCGGAAAGGCGGCGTCATGCTCCCTCGTCATCTCATGAATCATAATATTAAGAAACTGACCTTAAATCATTAGTTTGTATTGCTTTAGAAAAAATTTGACCTGTCCCTTTAAGAAAAGTATCGGTAATTGGTATTGGTGAGTACTTGAGCAAAAGTATCGGTACTCGTACTCGGTCGTAAAAAAGTGGTATCGGTGCATCCCTAATATATATATATATGAATATATATATATATACACACATACATACATACTGTATATATAACATTTTATATATAATTGTATTTCTATCCAGTTTTGGTGTGTTATTTTAAATAAAAGTTTGGTTATTTTATTATATTGGCTTGGAGTTTTTCAATTCAGATTATTTTAAATCCATGAAACTAATTAAAATATCTAATATAATGCATACAATTATGTAAAAAAAAATTATAAAAGGTGTAAAAAAGTTATTTTCAGTTTCAGCCTGACATATTCTGATGCGGGAGGTGTGTGTTGCCGTTCCATTCATTTTAATGGCAACCCAAACGCTCCAACCGCCTGCAGTGCGATCACCTGCATTAGAACGTGTGGTACCACAATGCCGTGCTTTTCAGTGCAGCGCGAATGCAAAAAAATGTGCATGCAGCTCGATTCTGAAGTAACTTTTATTTTCCTGACACTCCATTTGTGTATTTTATTTTAAATAAAAGATTGTATTGATTTGTTTTATCCGATTAATGGAAAAAATGATCGTCCAACTAATCGATTATGAAAATAATTGTTAGTTGCAGCCCTAGATCTAATGATCACAGTTGCAATGCTTTGCAGGCTCTGATGCAAACAATTCATAAATGCCCTTTTTTTCTTTTTACAATGTGGGTGCATTCTTTCAAATTGTTTGCAAAAAGTGTAATATGCCTTTAAGTGTGCAGAGCAGACATCAGGGGAGCTGCATGTATACTACGCCAGTGCTATGTATTCCAGGGGCAGAGCTCAGAGCGCACATGTGTGCACACTAACCAGACATACACAGGACAACTCCCAATATACACATACTGTACACACTCATATCGCCCGGCCGCTAAATCTGCCATTGTGACCTTTAAATCGGCAATCTAATTCCAAGTCAACCTGAATCAGATAGGAATATTATCCACCCCATTGGTTGAGGAGACGTGTGGGCGTGTCCCTGTCAGAACTCCCAGACTCTCACTGGCTGTCACCTCCGTGCAGTGGCATTATCTAAAGACTTCTCTATAAACCCTGCGCTGTGATTGGATAGGACATCCCGGTGACGTCACCCAGTCCTGGCCGCTATGAGCGATAGACTGGCTACAATCAGAAGAAGAAACACAGAGAGGAGATCGCGGGCCAGGTTTGTTCTACCTTCTATTCCATATACACTGATCTCTGCAGTCATTGTGGATGCAGACCATGCCAACAAGTCAGGATGAGCTGTTAGGAGTTAATAGAGGGCTTGGTAGAGATGTCTGGAGCAGGGGGTCATCAAGGTGGTAAAGAACTGGGAAAGCATGCTGGGTCTTGTAGTTCTGTCATTCAGTGTCTTATGACATAGGAAAGTATCTGCCACTTAGTGATGTTAAAGGGTTACTTCACATGTGCAGGTCTTGAAATAGGGAGATCTTTTGTCACAGTGGTGCTGGGGGTGCACCTAATTATGGGGTGTCCCAGGTAACAGCACCGCTTCCAGTAGTAGTTTTTCAGCCAGGCTTTGGGCAAACTGTGACAGGCCTACAGGTACTTCAATTCAATTAAACAATAAATGTTAAAGCTATACAGCGGGCATTTTATTGCAAAGATGAACTAGCCCTTTAAACAGCAAGCAGAGGTGACATGCAGTGCGATCACGTGATGTCAGTTCTGATCATTTAGAAATGTCGGTTCCTCTGACACGAGCCCTCTCTTGTAATACCAGAAATGTGGACCATGCCTTTTAATGCGGCCAGCAGAATAGACTTTCAGCAGCAAGCTTCCGAAAACACATTAGGAAGGAATGTATGAAAAATGGTGCAGAGAGAATCTGGAGCAGTTGCCCATGGCAACCAATCATCTCTCTTCAGTTTGTTCAGTGAAGTCTTGAAAATGAAAGAAAGAAGGTGATTGGTTGTCATGCACAGTTACTCCAGATTTTTTCTGCTCCAGTTTTGATAAACTCCCCTCCTGGGTGTATTTATAAAGCAGTTGATCTGACAGCTACCAGAGATTCACTGTGGGTGAATTGTCCGGGTGCATGCATTTGAAATCACTGTGATTTATTCAGTACCAGTGAATGTTTTTTGAAAGTCATATAAATGTGCCCCTTCGTTTCCTTCTTCAGGCATGGTGGGCGCAGTTCAGGACTCTGCCGCTCTTGCAATATCAATTTCAATACATGGCACATGTTTGTAGGTCAGCCGTGCTTAGTTTATGTGTGCAGTGTTTTATCTGCAGCTTAGCACCATAAACCTGGTTATAAAAGGCTGTGATGAGTGTCAGTAAACGTTTGATGTCTCCTTTTCACTGTGTAACGCTCTTCATTGCACGTAGGCAAAGGCTTTGACTGTATGGATGGAAATGTATTATGTCCATATCATTACAGTGCTGCTTCTTCATTGTTTTCCTAATTGAAATTGTGGCTGGTCCAATATTTATAAATGAGCTTTAAAACAAGTCCTCAGTGACCTCTGTAGCTGCAGGTACTGTGGAGCAATTCATCTTCAAGGCTTATAACAGAGGCACCGGATCATAGACCATAGGAGCTGAATGGTTTCTCAGCATCGCAAGGGTATTCTAAAGGTCTGGGCGTTTTTTACCTCAATGCATTCTCTGGGTAAAAACGGCCCGGCACCTTTTTTCTACCCCAGTCCCCTCCACACTTACCTGACAGCTGCGATCGTCCCCGCCGCCGGTCCCGAAGCGATTCTCCGTTCCCCGAACTTCTGGGGAAGAATACTGATGGCAGAGGAGCCATAGGCACCTTCTGCCATCAATCAAAGAGGGAAGGGGCGTGGCCTGCCACAGGGCTGTGTGTGTCTATGGACGCACACAGCCACTGCGGAAACGAGCGCGCACGGGTGCCTCCATTAGAGCGATGGTGGCACCCGTGCAGGAGGAAGAGCGCTGCGGGGAGCCACTAGAAAACGAGGAATTAGAAACTTCCTTTGCCTCCAGCAAAGGAGGGTCTCCTTAAAGGAGAAATGTAAAACAAAATGAGGCTTTATTATCCCTTTCTGCACCTGCTTGGTCGCCTTCCAATGTACACAAAGAGCGTGTGTTCAGTGTCAACATTAGATGGCTGCTAAAGGAGTGAGCGTAATCAGAGCTGCTGAGAAACTTGCTACCTCTGTTCTTCATACAGACTTTAGTGCCTTTGTTATGAACATTGAGGATGAATTTTTCTGCCGTGCTTGCAGCTACAGAGGTCAGTGAGAGGGATAAGAATATCTAAATCATTGAATGTGTACAGCCTGGAGACAGGTTCACTTTAAAGGCAAGGCGGGACTTTGCTTACTCGAGTGGAACTCCATACAAAAGGATGCCATTGCTGTGTTCCCATTTGAGAAATTCACTCACCTTTCAGTTCTGATGCACACTGTTACCGGGGGGAAATGTCAGATTTTAAAGAGGAACTCCAATGATTTGAAAAGTTAACCCTTGCAGTGCGGCTACTACAAACGGCAAGGGTTAACTGCTCATTTTGTATGAGGGCACAAACATAGAGAAGAAATACTCACCCAATTCTCTCTCCCACCTGACTACTAGACCAGTCCCCGCAGCCTCTTCTCCCCCAGGCTCTGGCGGTCTAAGGAATAGTGACATCATCACGTCTAGTACAATGTATTGGACGTAAAGACACTGAGGGGCATACCACAGTGAAAGAGGAGGGAGAGAGAGGCGAGTTGTCAGTGCCATAGCGATGGTATGCTCCTTGATGTCCGCATGTCCAGTACACACTGGAGGGGATTCATCAAAAGTGCCTCTAGATAGGCTGAGCCAGCTGTCACTCACGCAGCTGGGCGGATCTCGACATCGATGTCGGGATCCCTTCCGGCGTCTCAGTATACCGCGAGCAGCAGCTCGCGGTATACTGAGCTTAGGGTAACGGGAGGACGCTAGTTTGTCTCCTCCCGTTACCCTAAGGAGAACTATGGGGAAAAACACTGACCCCATAGTTCTTCTTTAACCCTTGCAGTGCAGGGGCAGCCCCACTGCAATCAAATCAGGGGTAGCACCACTACAAGGGTTAATGAAAATGTTTCCTGGAGTTCTTCTTCACTGCTAATACTCCATTCCTGATAAAGCGCCATGGACAGTTCAGTCGCGACGCAGAGGTTCAGGAAGTATAGAAGGTGACATGTTCTGACTTCTGAATGTTATTTAGAAATATCACATTTGCCCGGGATGCAGCCATGTGTAATACTTCTCAGCTGTGTCTTAGACCCCATTCACACTGAGCGACATGGAGAATTGCACGTTTTTCGCGAGATTTCGCGCTGAGCGGCATTGAGCTACATTGCGCGATATTGAGCGACAGTTCACATTTTGTCACGCTACGTAGCGCGACTTTTGGGAGGGACTTCGTCGCTGCTACATTGGGCTGTAACTAATCAACAGCGATCTTGATGTGACATCATTCTTTCCCTCCACATTGCTGTGCAAAAGTGACCCTTCTGTAGCGCCATATTGCGCAACAAGGTCGTGCAATATCGCCGGTAATGCGCGACTTTGTGCAACACCATTAAGTCTACTGGGGCCAAATCGCGCGACATCCGCCGAAGTGTAGGTCATGTACGAGCGACGAGCTACAGGCGACATTGAGCTGTGAGATGTGAACAGCTCCATTGAAATGCGTTGTACAAGCTACATAGAGCGAGATCGCGCGGAAATATGCGCGATTTTGGAACTTTCTATTTGCCTGATGAAGGGACCTCTTTGGTTCCGAAACGTATGGAAATGCTGCACCGTTTAGTCAATAAATAGATTGACTGGAAGCTATATTGGAGTGCGAGTGACTTACCATTTGTTCATTGTTACCTTTGGAGCAGAAATCGCACGACAAACCGCTCAATGTGAACGGGCTCTAAGTGAAGTGAACCAAAACTTCTGCTGCTTTTCCACTGCTGATTACTCAGCGACAGCAGCAGAGATTGACCATGGTACCGGCTGTGTATCATCCCGCTCTATGACTGTGTGATCTTGCCTCATGTCATTGCCTTGTTCTGAGCAGACAAGAAGCCAGCGGTAGAGACATCTCTGTATTATTATTCCCTGCACTGTTCAATGTCACGTGTCTGTTACACAGCAGCCTCCTCTCAGTGTGTACATAGGTCACCGTCCAAATACAAACCCTTCCACTGGCGAATCTTTCATTGTTCCATCGATCCACCCGAAAGCAGGGACACTCACTAGTTAATGAGCTGGCAATAGTACTCCTCACTCCCCGAATACACTCCATGCTGCTCAGGACTGGGTCTGGCTTCCCGGTACAATTCACTGTGATCACTTATGGTCATGTACAATAGAGGGAACCTCCAGCAGTATCGTCATTTTATTGAATGGATCACTTTAAAAGACAGAGGGGGAACTTATCAAAACTGGAGCAGACAGAATCGGGAGCAGTTGCCCATAGTAACCAATCTGCTGCAGTATTGATACACCCCCCCGAGTATCCTGAAGCCAAACTCCAGCAGATATAAAAGGCAAAGATTAATGCAACTCTGCAGTCATTAATACGTCATTAAATGTTTTCTTTTGCAATGCAAGCAGTATTTGTACCTGGTTTAGACTTCTTGTCAGCCTCTTACAGTCCCTTGTACAGCAGAGCTCAGACTGAGGTAGGAAGAAGCAGCACAAAGAGTCAGTACTGCAAAACCTTATTAGCAGTGATGATAGGAGGAGAGAGCAGGGTGGCATAGAGTGGAGTTTATCAGTCTGCTTCTTCACCTTTCACTGTCCAGTCA
>NW_017306829.1:331341-374536 GCF_000935625.1 Nanorana parkeri | reverse complement strand
TTGGCGGTGTTATGCTTGTGCGGCTCCGCTTTGGGGGGGGGGGGGGGGGGGGGTGCAAGACCTGTAAGTGTTACTTAAAGTAGTATTATACGCTTAGACTTTTTATCCGTAATGAATCCAGACAAGTACACACTGCCGAGCGCAGTATTTCTAATGTTTGCCCAAGCTCTTAGTCACCATGTTTCCAAACAGCTTTCTCCAACTCTCTCAGCTCAGCTTCCCTGAACCTCCAGTCTAGTAGAGGATCACAAGGGACAGATCAGTCTCCAGCAGCTGCCCATCTACTAGCTTGGAGACGGAAGGAGATGGATAGAGCAGGGGGGTGACTTGTCTTGGTGTGTCTATGTGCTTGTGCAGACACACACAGTGCTTTCTAACACACACAAGAGTGACTCCATAGGACCCTGGAAGGCAAAGGAGCCCCCCTAAAACAGGAAGTCAGGACCAGTGCTCAGGGGACCAGCTGATCCTGCAGGAAACTAACACTTTTGAACATCAAGAAGTCACATCCATTGTAAGCGATTTCATCAGCATTTCGCATAGCTTAAAAGGACCCTTTTGACTTTAATATGACTTTAAGACTGTAACTTCCTGTCGCAGCTTGTTACATACACAAGGTAAGGAGTTTGCAGCTTCCGGAGTACTCGAATCCCCAGCAGCCTCAGTGTCTGGCTCATAATCAGCTCAGGCCTTGCAGTGGAAGCTGTTGTTGACATTGGGCTGTCACACTTGCCGGCTCCTAGCCAGTAAGCGGCGGGGTCATATGAGGAAACGCGCGCTTGTGTATGCCAACCAAGCGACCTGCAAGATTAACATTCAGCGCGGCAACGCCTCTACTCCTCGGTAACCTAGATATCGCGGCCTGTGTTCCACTGTAAGCCATTTTAACCCTTTAAAGGATTTCATATCATTTTAGTACATTAGTGTGGTATTGTATATTGGTTCCTAGACGGTATTACCTGGCACACAGTACAATGAGACAAGGAAATGTGAGGAGCTGTCTTGTTCATAGTGTCTGAGTGCTTTTGCTATATATTGTAAGCCCTCACGGGCAGGGCCCTCCTTACCATCGTGTCTTGAATTGTATTGTAATTGTCATGTCTTCCTTACATTGTAAAGCGCTGCGCAAACTAGATGGATCTGGTTATTAGGAGCGGGATAAACATATTTATTTTTAGTTTCTGACCACAGATATTATTAAAGTACGACATGCAAAGTTCTGTGGAATTTCAGGAACATATCACCATGCTGGACTTTAACAGTACCACAAGGCCACATCTAAAATTGAATTCATTTTTATTATATACTGATGAAAACATTTCTATAAAACTGCCGTTCATATGTTTGATATACTGTATATGCACGTGCTATATAGAGGTCTCTGAGGGCTAACCTCATTCTAACACTGGACCAACTACACAATATTGGTTACAGTAGAACTGAAGTATTGAATAGAGTAAAGGTTCACAAGTACGATTTGCCCGTCCAAGGTGGGCAGATCGTACGGGCTTTTAATGAGCATACGACCATCGCAAGACAAAAGTCTTGCGATGGTCGTAAGGTGTATGGGCACCTTAAGGGTCGGTTATAACCCCTGTCAGCTTCTTTCGCCACCTGTGTTCCATTGGGGAGATTTCCCTCCATTTCCTCTCAGATAGCCACAACAGGTAGAGAGGTAATCCCTCGGGAAATCCCTGGTGGGCAGCAGGGTCACCAGAACTAGTGTCCCCATTGGAAGGTTTCCCATCTATTCCTGTTCTGATGACAATCCACAACGTGGGATTTTTTTTCACTTTCAGTGATAATGGTCACCAGGACAGATTTTGAGGGTGACTCTACCTAACAGGGGCACAGACAGCAATAATAACCTGACAGGAGTTCTAATCCCTCTCCACTCTATCCAAAATGAAAAAAGGTTTTGGCCTCAGTTGTAGTTTAACTTCAAACTTATCATCTTTGTCATAGTCATAAATATAATATACACAGTTAATAGTGCAGAGTGTAGGTCTTGACATCTGTTACAATACAATCACAACCACATGCAGTAAATAGAAACATATGTAGAGTATGGGAGCCGTGCTGTGGACCTATCAGGGCCTTTTAAACTGCGGCAGTGGTGCCCCAGCACTAAAGTCCAACAAATAATGAATCCCAAGACGGTGGCCATTGTTTCCTTCTCTATGCTATGATTTATAAAAGCATAAAGTGTCTGCGAAGAACACGGGCTGCGTACAGTTCGGGTGAGTGTACAGCCGCGTACTACCATAGAGAAGAACACGGGCTGTGTACAGTTCGGGTGAGTGTACAGCCGCGTACTCCCATAGAGAAGAACAGGCTGCTGCGTACAAATCACACGCAGCACCTGTCCTTGTCAGGAGCGGCCCGATACAGCCATGCATGCCGCACGGATCTGTACGGGCCGACATCTGTGTGAAATTGAAGTCATGCACCTCTCTTGTGTACAGTACAAAGAGCTTATATTAAGGGAAAGTTAGCTGTTACCGGCATTGATTGTCTCCTAAAAAATCTGCCAACAGCGTGACTTTCTTCAATCAGTTGTCAATTGCCTATAACACCTAGCACTGACTGACAAAAGAACTGGTACATTCATGTATAAATACTTGACATGGTGCTTGTGTCAGTGTTATTACAGATGTTGTCACAATCAAATATTTTGTTCTTTCTTTTTATACAGAAGCCATGTCGTCTGAAGAGTGGACAGCCACAGACAAGGACTCGACGTCCTCCAAGCTGATAAAGAAGACTAAAGAATCCCCATTTGTCCCTATAGGTAACATACCGCAGAGGGCTTCTTTTGCAGTCAGTTTTGAGTGTGGGACAGTTTTGTAGATCTGTGGGGCAGCAGCCTGATTGCAGTTCCAGTTATCTTCCTGTCTATCCAGTGACAGGTTCACTTCACAGTAAATGCAGGATTGCCAGAAGCCATTCATCTCTATAGTAAATGTTCTACTGCCTTACAAAATGTTGTTAGTTTAAAGCCCAACACAACTTTAAAAATGTTTTTTAAAATGATTTTCCCGGCACCGTAAAAACAAGGAAAGTAATAAAGCCGTTTTCACTGCAGTGCTTACTTCCTCTTCCTCCACAGACTCATTACTTTGCATTCCAGTGCTGGTTCTCCATCGGGTTGCATGATGCTCAGCATCACCCGGCCCGCTTCCTGTGATCCCCCGGGCAAATTAAAGAGACTGCATTTTTTACACATACTTTATTTGTTTATCTATTATGTAAAGGGGACAATTTGAAATATATTCCTATTTAATGCCCTCCCACGTACTAGTGGTCAAAGAATATACCTGGCTAGTGTGGCTTCAGCTATAGCAATCCCTTTTCCCTTAACCTTTTTGCGGCCCAGGTGTTTTTGCAAACATTTTAATCCACGTTAGTCCTGTAAATGATATATTTCCTGAAAGAACAGACCCGGTCAAATAAAATGGCGGCAGGTACAAATTTTTAGGTTGCATGATATTAACACAACTCTTTATCAAACCCAAAATTTCAGTAAAAATTATAAATAAGTTAATTTTAGTGCCCAAAAACACAATTTCTTCATAAAATATAAGAGATGAGGTTGTGCTAAGTAAATATATACCCAACATGCCAAGCTTAAAAATTGCGTGCGCCCATGAAACAGCAACAAAATATGGTACCCCAAATTGTCCATAGATGACGCTTTAAAAGCCCGTACAGGTCATCAGTTTATTTTTAGGGGAGTTTTTTATTTTTACATTTTATTTTACTTGATATTTTTTAACCTTTTTTTAACTTTATTTACTTTACTCCATTGCTATCACAGAGGGGGGCTTGCAAAAGGTTTAAGTATTGAGTGATGGGGGAAGAATTAAAGGTTAGAGCAGGTTTTGAAGTTGGGGGAGGGTTCAGTGCAGGTGGGGACTTTATTGTAAGGCACCATTTTAGTTTAGTGAAGTAAAACTTTGTGCTTTTTAACTTGATTTGAATGGCAAACAAATCACTACAAAATCTAGACTGTGCTGGCTGCCTGGTGCTGAAACCTAACACACTGCTGCTGTTACTTTTTATTAGCCAGAAGTCCCTCCTCGTTGTATCCCTCTGAAACTGGTTTCACTTTGTTCTCACTTCAGGATCAAATCCCACCTACCTTCCACCACCCGTCCAGATCAAACAAAAAAAACATTACATAGCAAAGTGTTTCTTTACATTTGTGCCCAAACACTTATAGTCATCATGTTTCCAAACAGCAGCTCCAACTCTCTCAGCTCAGCTTCCCTGAACCTCCAGTCCAATATAAGATCACAAGACAGAGCATTCTCCTGTAGCTATCCATCTACTAGCTTGCAGGAGCAGAGTGGTTTGCCTTGCTGTGTCTGTTTGTGGAGACACACATGGCTTCATAGGACCCTGTAAGGGAAAGGAGCCACCCTAAAACAGGCTATCAGGGCCAGCACTCGGGACCAGCTGGTTCTGCAGAAAACGGAAACTTTTATGCATCAAGTAGCATCATCCATTGTAAGTGATTTCATCACTTAATAGCTTAAATCATTTAATAGCTTAAAAAATGGTTGACTATAACATCACTTTAAATTAGAGCACCCTTATTGGCATGGCCATCCCTACTCTATATGCCGATTGGGGGCAGTGAAAAAGGGGGGCAAGGTTGGGGTATTGGGTGCTGCTGATAGTGCTGAGGGGGCGGAAGTTGCTGCTGATAGTGCTGGGGGGTGCTCTGTGGTGGATTCGGTGGGACAGACAGTTGTAATAGATACATGTGGTCAGTGGCTCTCTGTCCAGTCCTGCCCAGCTCACTGACGTCACTGGTTGCCAGGAGCTAGGCAGCTTCCCGCACAGCTTTCTGGCAACCGATGACGTCAGTGAGCTGGGTGGGAAGCCAAAGCGTCATAGGTTGCTAAGAGCTGATAGCAACCTGGAACCCTTTGGCCGTCCCTCTGCTGCCATCCCCCCACCCACCACCACATTTGCTGATCCCTTAATGAGAGGCTGCCTGAGGCGACAGCTTGATTATAGGGATGACCCTGCTTATTGGCCTCCAAGACACTCTCATTGGACAGGGTGGTGACATTAGGGTGGAGCTTAATCCAAAATAAGAGACTTTAAAGTCCGGAAAATCTGTATTTTGTTAGTATGAGTGAACATGACGGACAAAGATTGAACCTAATGCTCCTGCTAGCAGTCTTCTTCTAAACGCAAGGAACAGCACATACAGTAAACACAGGACCTGGTTCCTCATTGCATATTCTACTGTCTGCATCATATCAGCTTTCCCTGATGTGAAAGAGAAAACCAGTAATCAGCACCTTGTAATTGATGTGATTTAATACACCCAGTAAAGCAGACAACTGCAGCTTTCATCTTTAACACAAGCTAATAGCATGGCCTCCGTGGTCATTTCTTAAATAGGAAACCTTAATGTCAGACAAATCTAATCAGCATGCGGTGAGCCAGCCTGACAAATGACAGTGACATCATTTTTTGTGACTTGTAAAGACCCGGAAAACATTGATTGTGTAATTGTAGACACAGATCTGCAGAATGAGAGAACTTAACATACATATCACTGAAATATGATTTTCATATTGAAAAAGCATTTAGGCCAATTATGACATCCAGGAGAGTCATGACAATAAAACACAGGGCTGTGATCTTTATTGTCATGGTCTTTTAAAGTGGAAGTAAAGGGGAAAGAAATTCTGTGGCAGAAGAGACTGTGTAAGTCTCCTCTGCCATAAACGCTTCTTTTTGTGACACCTTCCATATGTAATCTTCCCATACATCACCTCTCCATTTCCCAGTGCCAATCAGCCACAGTCACTGAATGAGTACCTGCGGTTTGAGGTAGATGATTGTCCCTGGACACAGACAGATTGCATCCAGGGACAATTATGTATTCCAAACCACAGGTAATTGTTTCATGTAATTGTTTCATGTTTCATGAATATCCCCTGACAGATAGATGTGGACACTATCAGTCTGTCATTCACTTGAACAGGCACAGCGGCCACATTTGTACCAACATGTCTGGAATTCCTGCTGCAAGAATCTGTAAGTTCTTGGTGCAGGAATCCCCAGCCACAGCCTTAAGCCCCATGTAAATGTAGCCTTAGTCTTATAAGGAAGAACAGCCTCTGTTGTGGCTTCTTCACTAGATGGAAGCTAGTAAAGCGGAACTAATGCTAGGTAAAAAAAACAAAAAAAAACCAAACAAAAAAAACGGGCTCCTAGGAGCTTTGCACAGCATCTTAACACGTTATGGCAGACTTACCTGGCAAACCGATTCCCCCCTCTCCGGCGTTTCCATCTTGGGCTCAGTCCTGTTCTGGATTTCGAGCGTCTGGTCGCTTGATAGGTTGGGCCCTGATGATGTAACTCCCGCACATCTCGCATACCGGGTCTGCGCACTGAGCTGTTCCTGCGTGGCTCAGCGTACAGAAAACAAATTGCAAATTGATTTTAAAAAACCCAAAACTCAATGGCGGTAAGTAACAAAACAACACACAGCGCTGTTGATTTTTTTTATAGTGTTGATAAAGATTTCATATCTTGATATATTTTAGTCCAGCGTATTGCTGGATGTTGTTACAATGAGCCCTGTAATCCTAATATACGGTATGTAACAAACCTCACTCCTCATTTCTGTGTAATCTTCCATGTAGCATATTACAGAAAGGGCAGCTGAGGACACTCAACTATGACTCAAATATATTCTACTAAATGCCATCAACATCATATGTATTAAAATAACTTTCCTATCTACATAAGCACTCTAAATAGGAGACATGGCTTCAGTCTACCCACCGTGTGACACCCAGTCATCACAGGAACCATTAGTGACCGCTGAGTGACAACAGATTACAAAATGTGTAGCCAGAAGCCTTATCACAATTCTATGCATTTATCACCAGGTCTGTGCTAAGAACCACGGAATATAAATTTCTAGTCCTAAAATGTGCTAGCTGAAGACAACTATGTATATTCTGGGAATATTTACAGTGTTTTCTACTATACCTGTATGTTTATGCAGAATCTGGAAAGAACGAAGGTGCCAAGTCCTGTCATTGAGTTTCCGCTCCAAGTGTTTATCTTTTTCCTGCTTTGTAGGCATGGAGGTAAAGCAAGAAATCACGTCTTCTGTATTTATTTACTAGAGTTTAGCACCAGAAACACCTTGGCGATCATGATGTTATTTCTCATATAAACAAGTGTGTTGGCTGTAAAATACTTTGTTAAAGGAGAACTATGAGGTGAGTGCCATCAGTTGCAGATCCTTTAAGCCCTGTAAGTTGTGAGGTGAGGCGTCCATGGATTGGACCACTGCCATCAGGGAATACCTTTTTAATGTGTACTTGGTCAGTAACAATGTTTAGGTTGGTGGTACGTATCAAAGTAACATCCACATGAATGGCTGGACCCAAAGTAACCCAGCAGAACATTGCCCAAAGCATCACTCTGCCTCTGCTGGCTTGCCTTCTTCCCATAGTGCATCCTGGTGCCATCTCTTCCCCAGGTAAGCGACACACATGCACCCGGCCATCCACATGATGGAAAATAAAGCGTGATTCATTAGACTAGGCTAGAGCTGCAACAATTATTCGATTAAAATCGACTATGGAAAACGTTGTCAATCAATTCGTCGGCTAAAATTCAAATTTCCCGCTCGCCGCTCACGCCCGCTGCTTACGACACGCCCACGTTGGTTAAGCCACTGGCGCCTACGCCGGTATACCCGCTTACGACACGCCGCTTACGCCACGCCCACACTGAGGACATGCGTCTGGCCCTCTCCTCCCGGTGAGCTGCCCGATTCGGCGCTGCCCGCCGACAACGAACAACACCGCTGCCCGCCGACAACACCGTCATTCAAGGTAAGTCGAGATCGGCGGCCGGGAGCTTTTTAATGTGTTCTGTGTGATTTGTTTTGTTTTTTTGAAGCGCCACACTGCAGAACACCAGCAGCTATAGAGGAACACCAAATCCCAGCAATAATATATTAAACACCCTGTATAATGTATTATTGCTGGGATTTGTTGTTCCTCTATAGCTGCTGGTATTCTCCATTGCGCTGTATAATGTATTATTGCTGGGATTTGTAGTTCCTCTATAACTGGTCAGTGGTAATCTGCATTGTGCAGTATAATCATTATACAGCACAATGGAGAATACCACCAGCTATAGAGGACTACAAATCCCAGCAATAATACATTATATACAACGCAATGCAGAATACCAGCAGTTACAGAGGACTACAAATCCCAGCAATAGTACATTATAGTATAATGTACTATTGCTACATTCCTCTATAGCTGCTGGTATTCTGCACTGTGCCGCTGTATAATGTACTATATTGCACACCACACTCTTTTTTTACTTCCACCGCGCCAAGCTTGCTCCCGTGATGGACTACAATCTCAATAGAAACTAGTAGGCCATCACTGGAGCCTTTTTTTAAAAAAAATCTGATTAACCGATTAATCGAACTTAATAATCGGCTAACTAATCGATTATGAAAATAATCGTTAGCTGCAGCCCTAGATTAGGCCACCATTTTTCATTGCTTATGCTCATATGCCCATTGTAGTCACTTTAGGCAGTGGACACGGATCAGCACAAGTACCCTGACTGTTGTGAGGCTACACAGCCCCATATGTAACAAACTGCGATGCATTGTGTGTTGAGACACCTATCGGAACCAGCATGAACTTTTTCAGCAATTTGAGCTACAGTACCTCTTCTATGGGATCGGACTACACTGGCCAGCCTTTGCTCCCTACATGCATCAGTGAGCCCCTAAACTATAACTTAGGTGTTATATACCAAAACAATTATTTTATTTTTTTTAGCCGTGTAACCTTTATTTTCAACTCTCATAGACTCCCATTGGTGAAAATAACAGTTCTATCAAATGAAAGTACATTTTAACTGAAGTTTAGATTTAGGTGTGCAACTCAAACCCATTTTATTTTTACCTGTAGGAATGGCTGGCTTTTTGGGAGTGGTGGCTTTTGGCCTCTACAAGCTGCGTAGCCGCGGGGACCAAAAGATGTCCGTGCACCTCATTCACATGAGAGTTGGGGCACAAGGATTCGTTGTTGGTGCCATGACCTTTGGTAAGTTATTTCTCCAGTAGTGGGTATGGTTTGTGCTCGTATAGGTAATCAGATTGGGTAGATAGCTATAGTATCCGCCATCTGTGAACCGGTCCCTGTTCTCAGTGGATGGCCTTGATAAACGAAGGGTCAGTTACATTAACTGCATTCTTTATGCTGACCTCATTTTCTTCTCTTTCTGGTTTAGGTGTATTATATTCTATGTACAAAGAGTATATCAAGCCTCGCTTTCATCATAAAGATGACTGAGGAGCCCAGTCAAGAAGACACAGCACTCTTCTGTCCATAAACCTTGTCTGGTACCCATCCAATAAAACTGGCACAAGATTAGCAGTATGTTTTAGAATCTGTTTTATCTAGTGTTACTCCTCCTCTATTTACTAATACTAGGATTGTACTGTAACTGTTTTATTGCTGTATCTGATTGTCACCAATCTTCCTGAAACACTAAACACTGTGGCTTTCTCTATGATATATCAACTAGCACTAGACTGAATTCTCTGTACAGATGCCCAGCCTACTGTACGTCATGGTGAAGGATGACCATATTGTTGAAGTTAATGCACTTTTTCATATTATCTGTCATTTATTTACCCATTTTTAATGTGTTTAATGTTTGTAGGTCAACAACAATGGTAGGATAGGTGCTGGTGTTTAATGATTATAATATTCACTTGATCCTGATGTTGTTTGACCATTTTTATCATCACTTACGCTATTTAAAATGTTGCCTTTTCACTGCCCAACTCCATATAGTAAGCTAAATTTATGAAAGTGTTGGCCATCTGGTTGCCAGATTGAACAGCTAGGCCCTGAGAAATGTCAGCATTGACTGCATTATCATTTGTGTGGCCTAGTAGGAAATCTCAGAGATGCTGAGGGGAGCTAATAAGATTCCTTCTCTCATTTTTACCAGCAAAAATTAAAGCATTTAAGAAAATATCTTAATTGGCTATTATGGGCAACATTTTTACTAAGACCTGAACCCAATCAATACACTTAAAGTTATTAACAGCACAGTTTGAATCAGCTTGGTGTCCCTAGTGCAGGTAGCTGATAAGCTGCCAACATTTAATTATAAACAAGAATATGTTCAAAGCAGGCCAACCAGTGGCCTGTACAGGTCCAGCATAGTGTTTGCATACCTACTGGATGACATAAAGGACTGGTAGTATATGAAAGGTGAAGGTCACATGCTGGGGTCTGTACTGTACTGTACCTGCTCCTGCCATAGCACACACACACCTTTCATATACTGCCCCCCTCTTTGTGTACTGTGCTGGAAGTATGCCACCACTGGGCTGGCTCTGTTCAGGCTGCAGGCGGAAGAAGGCTTTATGCTTTGGAACAGTGCAACCTCCTGGGTGGCACCCAGATTTAGGCTTGTCATACACTGATCCATCTTAACAAAATGAGAGAAAAAAAACACTGATTCCCCCATCCATGCCGGGCTATTGTGCTGACAGCGATAGGTGTGCCGCTGTCAGGATACTCAAACAGAAACTGTAGCTCATCGGCTTCATTTTGTCCGACATGTTACGGCCCAGCTCCCTAAACAAAAGTTGTGTGAGTAATTGACTTTTTTTTGGCAGGGTCACCCACTATAAAAATGTCTAACAGCGTATGGCCAGCCTTAAACTGAGCAAGTTAAAGTGCTTTACCGAATTCTAAACCCCCCCCCACAAAGTTACAGAAGAAGTTGCAGAAGAAAATATAAACTTTGAGCAACTTTTACTAAGGCTACTTTCACACAGGCCCCCTGCATTTGGGTTTATTTAAACGCAGGAAAAAATACCTGGGAAGTGTAAACAAACATATTTTCCATATCAAGTTCACCTGTGTTTAAAATGTACGTTTATGTGCATTTATGAGTGTTTCTATGTGTGTGTAGACGTGTTCAGAATGGATAAGTACAGCTAAACTGAAGCAACCTGAACGCAAGTAAACGCTCAGTGTGAATGATAACATTTGAGACCATTACATGCATTTACAAATGTTTACAAACGTCCTGTAACGGTATATAAATGCACATAAACATAGGTACGTGATTGCCAGTATGAATGAGGCTTTTATTTTCTGCGTGTGTCATATGTCACTGTACTGTATACAGCCCATGTTTGTATAATACATGGGCTGTATTTTAATAGGAAATGTTAGAAAATCCTATTGTATTTTCTTAGAAAATGTTTCTTATAGAGAATATAATTATTATTATATACAGCAAGTGCCAGTGAGTTGCAGTTATATTGTTGCCGAGAGTTGAACTTAATAAACGCCACGCACCACGTACTACAAATTGTGGAATCGTCTATTTGTCAAGCGTTGCACATTACACGCTGTTTTCTGTGTGCTGACCACCGTCCATGTCCTCTGAAAATGCTTGTATTGTAGACTGACAAATCTTTGTGTCACTATAATAGAATATTTAAGTATATTTATAGGCAAACCTTTGTATTTTAGTTTTGGATAGAGTAAGGAGGGGTTGCATCCCCTGCCTCTGTGTCCCGTTAGGAAGAATGGCTTTTACTTTCTGTCCCAGAGACTCAACAGTGAAGGCCGTGACACACCGCACGCAAAGCCGTGCAGAGCGGAGCAAAGCTGTCCGGCACGGAGCTTTGCCTGCAGTGTGTGAGCTGAGTGCAGGCAGATGATTGACAGCACCTTCAGCCAATCGGCTCGTGCATAACAACCAGCCAGCTGTCGCATGCTGATCCGCAGGTTTATACGTGCGAGCCGATTGGCTGAAGATGACATTTTTCATCTCGGCACGCTCAGCTATGCGAGCTCTCGCAAGCTGACGTGCCGAGGAGAAAATTACATGACACACTGCTTGCGAAGGCATCGCTTTCTTTGGACTGTCGGTCTTGAAGAGTTGTCACTGGAACAGGTGTCCCCATTGGAAGATTTCCCATCGCCTCTTGTTCTGGTGAATCCTGTAAAATGTTGTATTTCCCATCAAGCCTTAAGGTAATCTGCAACACAGATGCATTTAGAAGGTGCGATGATGGGGTGCCATTTATTCTAAATGGCACCCCATCATCGCACTTTCCAAATGCAAAAGTGGAAAGTACCATTTATTCTAAATGCCACCCCAGCGCACCCACACGCAAATTGTGTCATGCATTACCACAGCGCAGTAGTGTTAATCGAGCCTTAAGGGGACAATATATGCATTTTAGAAAGTATTGCGGTCTGTCTGCAAGAAACATTATTGTGGGTGAGTCCTCAGCTATAAAACAATACCGCTGACAAATGTATAATTTCCCATTTGAAGAAGATGACACCTGTCTGTATTTGGAAGATGGTGAAGTGCCTTCTACTACAGGACATGGCGTGGAACACCCAGTTCATGTATTTTCAGTAATCCCGGCAATGAAATAAAACAACGTCAGCCTACTAGGTCAGAGCAGATGAGAGCTCCTTCTGTGAGCCTGTCCAGTGCCGCTCTGTATAAATGACATTTACTCATTATTAAATGGCATCTTAACTCATGTTTTGGATATTGTTCTTTGATAATTTTTTGTATAAAAACACAAACCAACATACAGTATCTTCCATAGGGTCACTTTTATTGAAAACTATCCAACTAGCACTTCTGTAAACAAAAGTTCCTTTTACTTGGATAAGGCACATTGACAACCCACTGGGCAGTGAAATTCATCAGACAGAAGAGGCATTTACAGTATGTTACAAAACACTGTACGAGGAAACACAATACAATAACATCAGGTGATAGAAGACTAGTACAATATGTCTGGTTGGCAAGACACTTTCTGCAAAAGAGGAAACAATTAGGGGAATTTATCAAAACTGGAGCATCTGTGCATGGCAACCAATCAGCTTCTCACTTTCTTTTTCAAATCTTAACTGAAGAGAGGAGCTAATTGGTTACTATGGGCAACTGCTCCAGTTTTGATAAATTTCCCTCAATCTGTTTGTGGTACCTCCTGTGATCACATCCTAGGACCTAATTGTTTTCATTATTATTATTACAACAGATATATACAGCAGCGTTTTTCAACCTTTCAGACACGGGCCTTCTAAAAGTTTGCAAAATATTATTATTAAAAAATGATGTGTAGTCCCCTCCAAAATCCATACCAGACCCTTAGCCTTGATATGGCATTTGGTATGGATGTCAAAAAAAACCCTCTTCACATTTGATGGCACCCCTAAGGAAACCATACGGTACCCTGGTTGAGAAAGGCTGATACATGGTACCAACATCTTCAAATGAGGACATCATACAGGGACTCATCACTAGGGGTGTGCAGCCTGCAACCTAGGTGACACCATTGGAGGGGTGACACCAAAATGACTGACAGTCATTTTGGTGTCACCCCCCCCCCTGAAAAGTCAGGATCTCAGTCATGGACCGAGAGCTCGACAATTGCCCGAGAGAGAGGGGGCACGGCGGCATAACTTATCCTGCTGGGTGAACGTCCCCTCCTCTCTCTGCCAGTGTCCATCACCTAGATGGCCGCACATGCTCGTGACGCCATCACGAATGTGCGTGATGACGTCACGTGCATGCACGATGATGTCACGGCATGGTGTCACCCGGTATACGCTCCAGGTGACACCTGGCCTCGGGACGTCCCTGCAGGGACTATAACAGTTATTTATTAGAAACATCATTAAATACTTGAAACACCTGAAATGAGAACATCCCCAAACAGCTTAGAGATTCAAGAGTACCTGTCATCTACTCATAATAATGACAAAGAAATGATCTCTGATAAGAATCACCGTACTCCCAAGGAAGTAGTAACACCATTGTAGCCTCCATCACAGTGAACCGCATCCTCCACTGACGTCATTGGGCTCTATGAAATACCAGTTAGGTACTATTTTAACTACAAAACAGATACTTTTTAAAATATATTTTAGTATGATATGTAAGTGTAGATAAGACATGTTCATACTTGGCTCTTAGGATAGTTTACTGAGAACGCAAACCTTTAGGGATGTATTTATAAAATGTTCGCAAAGTGAACAACTCTCGGAACGTTTCTGAGTCTTAGATGCGCACTGCATTATAGGAATTTCCTATACTCCTCAGCTCTATCTAGCTGCAGCACAGAGACATATGCTAGACATCAAGCTGGCTTCTTAAACACAACTTTTCCCTATGTGTGTGAGACAACAAATGAAGTCTATCTTTTCTCAAGAGTATTTTTGAGACACGGTAACCAGAACAGAGAGATGATTGTGCAATGCAGCATATTTACATAGCCTGTTGGATAGCTCGACCATGCACAGTACAGCACTTGGACTTTAGTCGAGTGGTAGTCACATGGACAGAAACATGGATACTCCGTTGCAAGGTTACACCATGGACATGAAGGGGCCTATTCTGGTGCATTTACAAGCACATGAGCAAACAGTGAAGAGCATATATTACTGCAAATTGCTGTATTTAATTGCTAACAAAATTCTTTGTTTACATCTTGATGCCAGTGGCGGCTAGATTCCGAGGTCGGCAGCAGAATGTAAACAATGGGGAGCTATAGCCAGCCTGCTATTGCCTTTTTCAAATTTCAATATCCAATAGCAGGCTGGCTATAGTGCCTGCCCACTGAGCAGATGAGTGGACCGGAGAGAGAACTTTCTCTCTCAGGTCTGCTCCTCTGCTCAGTGGGTGATGATTAAATAATCTGCCTGCTGATAGCTATTGCAATTTGAACTAGCTAATAGCAGTCTGGCTATTCCTCCCCATTGTTTACATTTACCTGTCAGCTGTGGTATTTATACACATACAAAACACACAAATATAAACCAACATGGCTCATCTCAATATTATTTACTTTGGTACGAATGCAATATGGTCGTGGCCAAAACCAGATCACTAAGCCAAACAGCTTTATGCCCCAAAGAGTTTAAAGTGTACCGTAAGTGTGCTTTCAGAAAATGTGAGCTAACTCACCCTCTCTGCCAAGGAGGTCAATGCTGTCCTAAATAAGTAAGCAGCTGGGTTGGAGGGTTTCTATAGTTTAGCTCAGGAGGGCTAGGCAAGGTGGGACGGTGTACTTTGTCTGAAGGTGCACTTTGGGGTCTATTTATAAACAATTTCCAGAGCCACTCGAATGTAACATTCAGAGAATACCGAATTCGGGACATTTTTTCCCCATATTCCATTTAGTGGCCATAATGTGGTATTTTCTGAATGTTGCACTTGACCTGAAAAGAAAAGAAAAAGACAAAAAACTAAAAGGAGAGCCTCCATGGTGTAAAATGACTTTTAATGATAAAAACGCACAAGGTTTTGAGGAAGGGGGCGTGCCCCAGAAACATGTAAGCCGAGACCACACAGGGGCAGTGGGCGCTGATGCTGCACATTTTTACAGACTTCTGCTGTTAGATGATTTGACATCCCATTGTTTTCTACATGCCTTTTTACTACCGACTTCTTGTAAGTACATTACAGTTGTGCGTTTTTATCATTAAAATTCGTTTTACACTATGGAGGCGCTCCTTTTTGTTTTTTGTCTCTCAGATTGAAGGTTTGACCTTTGGGAGCTGCCTCTTCAGTGTGTTCGTTACCATTTCAACGGGCCGATATTGCACGTGGAGGGACCGGTATTGTTTCCTGTCACTTGAAAAGAAAATATACTAAGAGCATTAGTTTGTGCCCCTATTTGCATAGAAAAAAATGTTTACAGAGATTTGCGGGGCAAATGGTTCGGTAATTGTTTATAAAAAGACCCCTTTCTAAAGTTTACCGCTGAACTTCAGCCTGGAAAGAACAGGAGAGGATTATAACTTCTGCCAAATGTTTCACCCAGTCATTAGAGACACTTGCCACCACTGCCTGACTCGGTGACACGATAGGAAGTGATGGAGAATCTGCCTAATTGGGATGCAGACAACAATAATAACTTGCTCCTCCCTTTCTATGGAACATGTAAAATACATTCTGTCTGGAATTCAATTTTCATTTAATAAAATAAAGGGAATAAAAAATCAGCCCCAATCACTCTTTTAATGGGAAGTGGTGGCTGTACTGGAATAAGACCCCTTAAAAACACATGTAAAAGTAATAAAACGTTTGTGGCACATTACATGCCAATAGTACCATTAATGACATTTTAGCAATATCAAACTATCCACTTCTCGTGAATGGGGCTAGCAGCATTATTTAAAAGTTGTGCAGCTCACAGCAAAGCTCTTAAAAGCAGCAATTAAAAGTATTCCAAAATATGAATTACGTAATGATATTGCTGTACAATTACAAGAATGACCTTCTTCTAATAAATATAAAGATACCCTAGAGGTGAACATCTTTACCTCTTGACAGGTTGTCGATATAAACTAGTAGTATATGAATATTACAAAAAAACAAATACATATCAATCTTTTCCATAAGACACATGATCACATCAAATTAAATTAAAATCAACAATATGTTTAACCTTTATAAATAATGACCAGTGAGGTAATATTGGGCAGATTCAGGTTCAGCAGGAGGGGTTTTTGTTTTCTTTCTTTTTTTTCACGAACGATCTCCATTGATTGGGTATATGATGTGAACGCGGGTTTGTGGAGCCATTTTGTAATAACTCATTTAGTATTTCTTTAGTAAATCAGCTCCTAATATGCTTTGCTTTGTTTGAAGACAAAAGTAACCTGGACCAAAGGATATCTCTGATTTCACCATGTCCATGAATTACAATTTCCTAGAATGCTATTGGATAAATTAATGTAAAATAACTTTGGATTAAAAGTCGTCCTTGGGTTTTGGGAAAACTGAAGAATTGTGAAATTAACAAAAAACAGCAAAATTGACATATTCGGAAATATTTGATATGAATATAAAATCATGAAGTACTGAGGATAACACTCAGATGTAGATTGTTGATCCAGGGATTATCTGATTGCCTTAGGGACTCAGGAAGGAATTTTTTTTCCCCCATTGAAGCAAAGTGGACCATGCTTTATAAGGGCTTTTTGCCTTCCTCTGGATCAACTATAGGTTCTGTGTATGCTGGCTTTGATATCTTTAGTCATTCGTTTTTCTATTGGTTGAACTCGATGGTATTGTGTCTTTTCACCCTGTAATTACCTATGTAATTATGAAGGTATAGTATACAGGCATTGTGTATTGCATAATTATGTTGATGATCTTTTTGCTCTACTTCACCTGCTACAAAGTTAATTTGGTACTAATAGCATGGCACCTCTGTACTCCTGAGTGCTTCTAGATGTGGTGTCTAGAAGGGCTAATCAGTGCTGTGCCATGTGACCCAGCATCATCGGGGGGTCGAGACCTCTTCTTTCTCCATATTGTGTAAGAGGAAAAGCTCTGGATAGTTGCTCAGGCCAAGGTTATACTGCAAAAGAACAAGAGGGAAGCAATGTCAGGAAGCAGTCAACTGGAAACCACATTTCACCCAATTACCATAATGTACAGTATATACCTAAAACACCACATCCAGTGCAGAACCCAAAAGGTGCAAGTATACGGCAACATTGCTTTAAAGAAAACATATTGTTCATTTTAAACTTTTACAAGTGAAAATCCCGCATAACAGCAGACACACAAGATTTAGTGTCACTTTGTTACTCGTGCCTGACATTTGTTGACTTCATAGGTAAAACTGGCAACTGCCATTCCACTGACCAATAAGAATGTCTCCATGGACCGTAAGCACACTCTGATTGTCAATTGGCAGAGCTTTGCCATCATTTCTGGAAAAGTCAGACCCCTTTTATGAAATTAAACTAACTCACAGAGGAGCTTATAAGAGGCTTTTCTTGCTCAGGTAATAGAAGGCATCTTGCAGTGTGCATTACAATGAATTCAATTTATAACCAATCAGGTTGGGCCTCACTCTGCATAGTTGTTGATAAATTTAAAGCAGAGTGTTCAATCAGAGTGTCACATACAGGTGAAACTCGAATAATTAGAATATCGTGCAAAAGTAATTGCAGTAAGTGCTGCAAAAGGGGCCCAAACCAAGTACTGAGTACATATGCATGCTTGTACTTTTCAGAGGTCCGATATTGTTCTATGTACAATCCTTGTTTTATTGATTGCATGTAATAATCTACTTTTTTGAGGTTGTGGATTTGGGGTTCTTGGGGTTTTCATGAGCTATAAGCCATAATCATCACAATTATGACAAATCACGGCTTGAACTATCTTGCTTTGCATGTAATGAGTCTATCTCATATATTAGTTTCACCTTTTAAGTTGCATTATTGAAATAAATGAACTTTGCACGATATTCTAATTATTCGAGTTTCACCTGTATATAGCTGACATTAGGAGGGACTTTCACTTTTATATGAATAAAATGAAGTTCACCTTCAGACATAAAAATGTGTAACAGTGGCAGGGAAGATAGATTTATGATGGATCAGTCATGACGGTCATATGCAGATCAGTTTCAATGCACCTGACAGTTAAAATAAGATTTTCCGCATGTTAGATTCAATTCATGTTTACTAAACAGAGTATTTATATTCCCCTTTTATAAAGATTTTGTGGGAATACAAAGCTCCATGGTTCTCCAGAAGGGACAAGGAAACTCCCCATGCATTATATTCTAAATATCAAAGACATTGATTATTGCCCTTGGCAATGGTCTTATATTTTGTTGTAAATATCAATCCTTTTTTATGTAGTTTGCTTTCCAACATAAAACATGCAACTGCCCAGATAGCACAATACATGTACACACATAACACAGAGTAATGACAAGGAATCTTCCATGGCTGTACTTACACCATTCACATCCACAGGTGGTAAAGGCAGCTTGTAAAACAGTAAAACATTACAGATTCATGGGCACGCATTTAAACATGTTCTCTATAAATGTCACTCCACATTACAGAGAGACTAATTCGTATCACTGTCACTTAGCAAAAAGTCACCTCGTAGGACGGGCGCTTTCCATTTCACCTTTTACAGAATGACATTATGATAGATATTACACAGCTGGCCTAGACACATTGATTTGAGCTGGAAAATTGTACTGCCAGGTGTGGGATTAGTATGAACCTGTTCAACACTAGAGGGAGACTAAGGCCAAGCATCATTGGGCTTGTGTCAGTGACATCAGTTTGAGACCCTTCGGAGATCATTCAGAACTCGGAGACAAGTTCATATGACCTGCAATTAACCTGTTTCTGACCTGCGTTTAACCTGGTTCAAGGGGGTTTTGCATTCCCATAAACCTGTATAGGAATGTAAAGCTCGTCTGAAGCAAGCAAAGACCCATAGACATAGGTACTAAAAGTGTTCACTTCTATAGGCTCTAGTGGCCATTTTCTGTTCAGGTTTTGTCTCTCAGAAGCAAGCATGTCAGTCATCTTGGTGTTCAGGAGAATAAAGAAAAAAGGGTATATGGTTCTTCATAAACTCGTATATATGCTGCACTTTGCACAATCTTACAGTCAGCATTTTGTGTGGCATGGTTATGGGGTGTGACAATTTGTGAGTGACACATGGCCAATGGTTATTTTATAAATTCTGAACAGAATCCCTATATTTATTTATCAGGTTGCCCTTTTTGTATATAATGTGTATGTATTTTTTATGAAATATTTGTAGCAGTTTACCATTATTCGCTCTATTCCTATTATTTAAGGTTGTCAGGAACATTGAATCAGCTGGGTTCATGCACATGCGTGTGCACATCTCCATTAGAGTCTTAAATAGATGAGCAACATATGCACAGATTAGCAAGCATGCGCATTAGTGTGCAAACATTACAGCAGATGCGTGAACATGGATGCACGCCTGGCACTGGCACCAAGCAGTCTATTTCCAGCAGTTATGCAGAGCCTCATTGTTGAATGGTCTTTCAGTCTGTACTCCTTTGACCTGTTACTGACCTCAGCCCTGACTTCTGACCAAGATTCTGCTCACTGACATTGTACCTGACTATATGCATGTTGCTGACCTTGGCTTGTCTCTGACCTTGATACTGCTTATGATTTGGTGCCCTGCTGCTTGTCTGTTAACCACCACAGCCTTTGACCTCACTCCACTCCCATCTGAACTTGGTTTATCTTTGGTGCATTGCCGGTTGATACCAGTTCATGGGTGCTCGGACAAATATTATGCAAGAGACCACCCTTGTCGTCTCGGACTCCTCATACAGATACGTGACAAAGGTCTACCATTCAATTTTTTATTGTAAAATGAATGGCTAAAATCTTCCATAGTTTTCATGTTCCTTTCATTTTGGTGTGACTAAAAAAATGGCAGTTGCTGATATTGCTTTCAGAAGAATGTTGGTCTTGGCCAGGTGCATGAAACAGCTGAATATTTGATATGGGTGACCCCTCAGTTGACTGGTTGCTGTGGATATGTTACTGGGGAGTTTCATAAATCTTTTGAATGAAGCCCCTCTGTGTGTATCTGATCTGATAATTGTATTTGGCCACTGTAGCAATTCAGTACTATTTTGGTCAAATGTTTTCATTTTGTTTTTTTAAAGTTTGTATTTAAATTGTTTTTATGTTGTTCTATTGGATAAATAGTTGCAAATGCATGTCGTAATCGTGGTTCTAGTAACTGTTAATGAACTAATAGCACAGAATAGACTGATCTGTCTAAAGATGAACTGTCTGTGGTGCATCACACTCAATGTGATCAGGGCTGGTTATTATTAAGAAAACTAGAGTAACCTAATGGCTTCTATGGGTTACAGAGACTGAGATAGTTCTTTTCTCAGGTATGGCTTTCTTTATTTGGTAGCAGAAGCATGCCTCCACAAAAAAAAAACTTAACTGCAGAAAAGGAAGGTGCACAAACACAATAGAATGCCCCAACACCACCCCACTACTGGCTTTCTGTACTGAGCCATCATTCAGGAGGAGCTTGGCAGACTTAAGAAACACCCGTGAAGCATCCCCTTTTGCATGGCTTGTGACTCTTAACCTTACGACTCAAGTTTGCCTAAATAGGAATCAGCTGCAGACATTGGAAGGCATGAGAAGAAATTTATATTTGTCACTAGGGGTAATTAGACTATAAATGACTTCCAGAGCACCTTGGAAGCCCAAAAAGCTGGCACAATCTGTTATCCAAATGTTGACCAAATTGCTGAAGGTTATCCTATAGCCCATCCCATCACCTATCAATTGACTAGTAAGGTCCTGTGCATTCCCATTTTGGCAATAGGGAAGCACAGGGCCAGGAAGGCATGCTTTAGAGCCTTGGTTCTCAACTGGTGGATCGTGACTCCGTTTTCAGTGGGTCACCACATGCCTTCCACTTTTCTAGGTGAGAGGCTCCCCAGCCTCCCCCTAGCACAGCACTGTCCATTCTTACACTGAGCAGTCATTCAAAATATGCTGCCCGACTCCAAGTGTTGACTTGGGGTGGGGTGGGCTGGGGGTATGGCCGTGAGGCAGCTCCATCCATACATGCAATGCTTATAGCTCCCTCACATGTCTTGTAGAGGTGCCTGGACCGAAATGACATCACATTCTGGCTCCCGGCACCTCCACAGGGTGAGCACGGGAGCTGTACAAGCAATGCACATATGGATGGAGCTCCATCACAGCACAGCAGCCCACACTGCCATGCATTCCATTGCAGTGCAACTTGGGTCGTGACTCAATGATCGAGGACAAATGTTACACAGGTTGAGAGCCACTGCTTTAGAGCATAACCATATCTTGAATAATAAAGTGCACTGGGAATTGGGACTCTAGAGACGCTCTGAACATGAACTAAGCAGGCATGCAAACACCTTGAGGTTTTGGGGGGCTCATGTTTAGTTTACTCATTTGTATTGATATTGTAGTCCATCACGGGAGTGAGCTTGGAGTGGTGGCTACTTAACAACACACAGGGACCATGAGGAACAAAAGTAGCCACCCTCCAGAAGTAAGGACAGTGTCGGCATTAATTCAGAGATGATTTGAGGATCTACAGCTGAGTGATACATAAATAAGATACATTTTTGTTAATAGTTCAGGTACTTGAATGCATTTTTAAGATTTAACGCCTGAGTTTCTTATTTAAGACAAAGGATGCCAAGGTTCCACCAGTCATTGAAAATGCTCTATAGCTGTAGGGCATTTTGGAACTTATAAAAAGGATATTGCAGAGCTCCATTGCAGTTATAAATACTTCAACAGATTAGTTGTTTGAAACAACTTAGGCTGGCCTAAAAATGTAAGCATAGGTTGGGGCAACTATACAACTATGCAAGGACCAGGCAACACAGATCTTCCATAGGTGGCTTTAATGAGCGCATCCAAGTGTCAGCACGTTATTCCCAAAAAGAAATGTTTCAACTTCTGAATGGGCTTGAATAGTTCCCCTTTACTGTAAAGAAAAATATTTATTTGTATGTCGGCTGATAATTCCTGTGAGTGTGAGCTGAGAGAAGTGAGAGAAGACAGCAGCAGGTCCCGGCCGCATGATGATACAAATCGAGAATGAGCAGATTTCCTACTGCCTGTCATTTTGGCAACACGATTACCCATCTATGTCCAACCTAACTCATAAAAACAAAACACACAGTCCTCAAAAAGTCCTCAGCAGGTTTTGCTGCATGGTGGCTCCAAGATTGGGATGACTGGTTCCTGAAATGCACAGTGTGGGACCTCTTTTCTTATATCAAGAAGAAAGAATTATTTTGTTTTTAATCCTTCCGACGGTAAAATTTGGTCTGTTCTTTTGAGCATCACTGCAAGTCATGCCTTTCATTATGGAGAGAAAACTATTATTTTTCATCAGAAAATACAGTTGAAAACTACAATTACCATCTCTGGTCATAAAAGGGTGTATTACCCAAATTAACCCCCTCTCGGTTATATCTAGGAATTCATTTTTATTCTTTTACCTTGTTTCTGTAGCAAGAAACATCTTTTAGTAATCATCACCAGGCTTGTAAAAGTCTTGCAGCTTTAGCTGCCAAGAGCCTAGTTGCTACTGATGCACGTCCCCCAAAACGACATCTCTCAAGAGCCCTTTTCCTACACATATGTGTAGGAAAAGGGCATGTGTGGGCAGGTTCTTGGGAGTCAGGTAGCAGGAATGTTTAGCTGGGTATGAAATAAATGTATACATGTAAAATGTGTCAGAGAGGGGTGGGGGACAGGTGGCAGTCTGTAGACCAGCAGGCAGGATGGCAGCGCTGGTTGGGATTTTAGTGCAGCAAAGGCACTGTGTTGTCTACCCAAATAGGAGGTTAGGAGCTTACTGGATTCCTTGCAGATCAGCAGGTATTTTTCAGGGATTTGTGAAGGGATAAAACATGGTGAAATGGGCATGTATTGGAGAGATGTACAGAATATATATTTTTAAAATCTTGCCCTCACCTACCCTTCTATTTCTTAAAGGAGAACTATGAATTGAGTGAAAATCACTCATCCTCATAGTTCGAGCCGACATATGACAATTAAACTGTCACTTGTCAGCTCAATAGATCAGGAAGTGAGCGAATGCATACCGTCCCTTGCTAACTTCTCGATCTTCTCCCTGCAGAGAGCAGTGACTGTTAGTCACGGCTCCCAGCAGGGATTCCACCCCCACCTCCGATCCTCCAGCGCTGACTGGAGGAACGGACGGGGGAGGGGGCGGGTACAGCTGGTTCTGCCTCTAGATAGGCAGAGAAAGCTAAATTCACGCAGCTCGGTGGATCACAACAGCATTGTCAGGATCCGTCCCGGCTGCAGCGGTCTCAGTATACAACGAGCTGTAGCTTGCGATATACTGAGCTTTGGGTCACGGGAGGAGGCTAGTATATGTCCTCCCTTGACCCTTAAGAGAACTATGGGGAAAAACACTACCCCATAGTTCTCTTTTAAGTCTGAGAAATTACTTTTTAAAATGGAATTTTTAAGTAAGAGCACAAAATGCAATACCGATAGTGGCCAAATGGAGGCAATCTTTTACTAGTCTTTGCTCCTCACATTATCGATTAAAAAAGGCCTGAGGGGTGCTCAATGTCCACAAATGCAACACTTGGCAGAATGAAGCCAGATTATAAAAATGTTAATGGTTTCCTGAGAGAATAAGTTTCAGATAAAGTTCACGTATTGTTTCTGCTCCCCTCACCACCACAGATGCATACTTACTGAGATCTGACACCCGCAGCCTCTGCGGAATGTTTACATCCAGCGCCGCAAGTCTTCTCTCTCCTGGTTACATCTGTACAGTACAGAATTCTATGGGGTTCCTTTCCTGGCTGGGAGACGGTGGTAGATGAGCCCCATAACATTTTATGGGGCTCTACTGCGCCGTCATGGCCAAGAGAGAGGACTTGTGGTGCAGGATGTAAACAATCCCTGGAAGCCATTGGTGGCAGCATGAGGTAAGTATACATCTGCAAAAGGGGTGTAGATAAGGTTAGGTCAGGGATAAGTGCATTTTGTTTAAAGTAAACTTATCCTCTAAAGGGAATCTGTCATGAGAGATTAAAGGAGGCCATTATTACTGACCCTGACAGTCATTCTGAAGCTTGAATTTCAATGCTGTCTGATTCAAAACAAAATCGAGAGATAGTTCTGATGTTTTTCTAAAGCTCAATTACATCCAGGTATCTAGCATTTTTAGAAAGAGGCCTTCAAAGGCAGCCTCTATACTTGTGTCATGACAGAGCCATGTTAAAGAATGATTGTATTTTATGGTCATTAGAAATTAGTTACTACTTTAGGGTTAAGGTTCTACCACCCTGCACAAAATAAAACACACAAGTGGAAATGCTGTGAAAATCTTTATTAAAAGACTACAGCTCACATTATCATGTTAGTTCATCTTCATGAGGTCTGATTTTGAGTCTAGTACGCACAATACCATCTTTTCTTTGCATTCGCTGTACGTTTAAAACAGCTTCTTTTATATAAATACAAACTACAAACTTGTAAATCATATTGTCAAGTTTTTCCAAGATTTTAAGACAGATAAAATCAATCAGCCTACACAGCTTAAGGCAGAGGTACATGATCCAGAATTTGACAAGGCTTGCTATTATGCCGTAAACTGTTTAAGAGGGACACATCACCTAAAATACATATTAATGCAGATAGACAAGACACACCACTAGCTTTACAAATATGAAAATGATAGTTCATCTCACACGAGAGAACTTAATGTGTGTTCGGATTGCATAGATTAACACTATATGAAATATTTCACAGGCCTAAGATAAAAGGATTAGAAGTCCACTCTTGGTGCAAATTGACAAATTATAACACTGTTTGGTGCTGAACAGCTGTGACCCATTTATTAGGAAAACAAATAGTAAAATAGCAAAATGATGTGAATTAATACAAATATTTGGTAGGTATAAAGTGCAGGCACTTTCAGGTAGTGTCAGGGCTTGTGGCTCCCAGGTACACATTACTATTGACCAAACAGTCAGCCCATCACAGTGATGGGCCAATATGAATTTAGGAAGGGGGGGTCAAGAGAGATCAGGCAAGCTCCACCACCACCTGGAAGTGTCAGGGCTTTGCCTGTTCAGAATGGCACTGTGGCTGAGTTGAATGAGAGCTGCTGCAGGTATGTGTAAGCCCCTCTAGAGGCATCCACACTAAATACCGTTTTTTTTTAAAGTGACAGGGTGACTTTTAGAGTGATAGAGTGAGGATGTCTGTCAGACTGGGCAGTGTGCATTCTTAAACGACTTTCCATCCCAAAATGAATATAAATCTAGATATAAATAAGCGAAAAATGCATGAAAAAAAAATAGAATTTTGTACTCCCCTAAAATAAATTCTAGGAGTCCATTAAGAGACACAGGAAGTCTTAAACCCTTGAGTTATACTGCCTACAGGAGGATTGGACACTGGCAAAAAAAACCCACTAGGCCAGCTGAGGATAACCAGAATGCCTCCGTTTTGTAGCAAAGCAGTAATGAGAACAGGGTGGGATCTGTGTCTCTCAATGGATTCCAGGAAAAGGATTTTACAGCGAGTACACAAATTCTATTTTCTTTCTTATTTATTGAGGGGTACCGGCAAACTTAAACCTTCAAAACATTAACTGAGGGATGGGCAACACAGCAAAGAAGTGCTAACAAGTCCAAGAAAACAACTGAAACTTTGGGACTGCCTGCAATTCAAAGAGCCACCTAAAGCTGGTACCAGATGAGACTGAAACATCCACGTGGTAGAACCTAGAGAACATATAAACGGAAGATCAGGTGTCAGCCTTGATGAAAAGCCCCCCACAGATCTAGTAGAATGTGCCTTGATGGTAAAGGGTGGAACCTGATCCTTAAGATCATAAGCTTGAATGATGGACTGCATGAGTCACCTAGAGAAGGTGGAACAAGCCCACCGGGAAATGGTGAAACGTGAAGCAGGCTGTCCTTTACCGGAAACACAAAAAAAATGATAAAGAGATAGTTTGTCTGAGGGTAGACATAACTGAGAGGTAGAGACAAACAGCTCTGAACACATCCAAGCAATGGAGGGATAGCTCCATAGGATGAACCAGAGAAGGACAGAGATGGAATGGCAACGTCACGGTTATGGTTCTCTGTGCAAACTATTGGCGCTATATAAATCCTGTATAATAATAATAATAATAATAATGGTGGAAAGTACAGCTTAACGTGAGCGTAGAGCGTGATGATGCAAGGATTCTTAGTCTGGTTCAGAGGAGGGGGACAGAGCATCTAGGGACCGGTCTAAGAACAAGCCGTCTCAAATGAAGGGGTGAGAATAACTGTTTCATGAGCACTAGAAACAGCCCCACTGCAAGGGTAAGTCAAATTTTCCCCGGAGTTCTCCTTTAAATCGTGTATTTCTTCCAGGCCTGTGCAGTAATCCAGCATAAAATAACAGCACTTCAATGGATGGAGAGGTTTGTTTTGTAATGAAGAGCAGTCACTGCCGATTTCTTCTCTTGTGCTTGGTGACTGGTCTTGTATCTGCCACTTCTGAAGGCAGCCTGTAGTGGGTGGGACTGCTGGGTCCTTTCCACAGCTCTGATAGGCTTTGCTCACTGCTATGTTTACACATTAATATCTGGGTTCACAAAGAAATTTGCTGCATTTAAAGTGTGGAATGTATCAAACTGGAGCAGCCAAAATCTAGAGCAGCTGTGCAAGGCAAACAATCAGCTTCCCTTTTCAGTTTATTCAGGTAAGATTTGAAAATTAAAGGGAGAAGCCGATTGGTTGCCATGGGCAACTGCTCCAGCTTTTGTCTGCTCCAGTTTTGATAAATTCCCCTCTTTGTGGTTAATAAGAAATACATATAAAAGAAAGTTCTTGTGCCTGAAGTTCAGTATTAATGTGCTGTACACAGAAACTGTATTAACATCCAATGTATGGGGTGTAGTGGACAATAAAAACAGGAGACGGCATGTTCATAGTTTCATTGCTTCGACACAGGATCATTCTACTAATAAATAATCTGTTGATGTCTTATATGCATCCAATGTTTAGAAAAGCTTAAAAGTTAATGGTGATAGTAAAATGGTTGCATTGCTGGAAATCATTCTTTGCCCACTATGGAGCACGGTAGTCATCGTATTATTATATGGAATAGCCATGTAGCTTGAAACATGTAAGAGGACATTGTAGCAAAGTTACACAAGAAAAATGTTTCTCCAAAAGAAGTAAACTAAAAACACTAACATGGATATGAAAAAAACAAATATCCGGCTGTGAGAGATCAGTGCTCTGGCAGTGTGTGCCTTTCTATCTGATGAACCAGCAAACAATAATGTTATCATCCTCATCACATATTTTCCTTCACCAGTCAGAAATGTTAATATATTAAGATCCACCAAAAGCATGAAAACTTAAGAGTGGGTTTTTTCCAACTAATATTTATAGGCAGCTCTGTTATTTATTTCAATTACAGAAATACAGACAATACAACAGATCATTTTTAATACAAATGTTCTTCATTGGCAGCTTTTTTGTTCATGAACTAAAGAATCGTGCCTGGGTCCCTTCCTTTAACACGTGTGTTGTCTAATAGACCAGGCGATTTATCAGATCCAACACTCCTGCGCTGAGATCCTCCACTTTTCTAGGACAGACCTTATCCTTCCTAGTATGGCTATATCTGTAGTAGGAAGTAATTCCAGAAAGCAGCAGAAGTTGTGGCTCTATGAGAGAGTAGGGGCTCTACAACCTTTAGTTGGTGGGTCTCTTAGGGAACAACTGGTGTGAAGAATTACCAGGATGGTTATCACAGTAGACTACTCCATAAAAGCAGTGCTGGCCTTTACTCTGTTTGAACAGAAGACTTATAGGTATACATTGATGTTAATTTTAAACAGATCAATTAATAAACAAGGAAAATGTGATCTTATTACCTATGGGTGGCCATCATTAAAGTGTTGGCTGTATTACAATACACTTATAAGGCCAAAGATCTGCAGTCAACTTACCATCACACCTATTAGCCAAATGTGTGTAGGCACCCCAACAAATTATTAGGTTTAGGCGTGTCCAGTGAAGGCTGCTGTATATAAAACCAATGTAGACAGCTGTGCACTTCCAACTTTGTGGTAAGTCTGGGGAAATCTCTTTTCTATTCCAAAATGACTGTACTCCTGTGCACAAAGCCAGGCCAATCAGGACATTGTATAATTAGTTGGTGTGAAGGAACTAGAGTGGCCTGCACAGAATCCCGACCTCAACCCTACTGAACACCTTTAGGATAATGTGGAATGCCAATTGCAGACATACTCCAAAAGCTTGTGAAAAGCCTTCCCAGAGGAGTGGAGGCGCTTATAGCCACGTTGTGGGGGGCAACTATATTAATGCCCATGAATGAGATGTTCAACGAGCCTATATAGGTATGATGGTCAGGTGTCTGCATAATTTCAGGGTATGTAGTTTGTATGTCCCTTCAGACTGGCATGTTTTAGCCATATATGCAATTCACATGCATTGCTTCTATCCACAGTGCAGGCTAAATGGCAGCAGTTATTCTGCGTTAGTAATAAATGCTTATTGCTGTATGGTCTGCCATTTTGTTTTCTTGCAATAGGCCATCAGTCTGAAACAGTTGACACAGCTAACTGAAATAGCTGGTGATTGGTAAAGGAAAGTGTGGCAGATTTATATGAATACAGACAATAACCAAATGAGGTTTTGAATTCTCAAAAGAAGACAAACTACAGTAAACTCTCAGTTATCCGGTATTCAACTAACCAGAACTCTCATCTAACCAGAAAAAAAATCCCCTGTGTACTCCCTGTTTTGCTGATCTGCGGCATGTATTATCCTGGAAATGACTGTGTGTCTATTTGTCCTAATTTGCTTTTTATTACTGCATTTCAATATTAATATGAGGTCAATACAGAGTTTATGTTATGATATGGTATAGTATGGGGTATGGCATTAGTTAGACCGATTTTTAATAGTAACTCTCAAGCAACCAGAAACTATATTTATCCGGAATCTACCAATCCCTGTGAATGCCGGATAACGGGGAGTTTACTGTATATAGTATAACAACCATGATATACATATTTTGATTTAAATAAGGTAAACGCAGAAAAACAATCATGATTTATACAACTGACATAGCATTCTCTGTGCAAAATTGCACATACTTTTTACATGTTCACACAGTAAACCATAGAAACACACTGGCTCTGATGGCTACTTGCCATGCCCAGATTCATTTCAATCCCTTAACTATTAACAGAGGAAGAAGCTTGATCTTCGGCAAGCATTATTTGATGGATGCTTACCGTCTGCCCGCATTCAAGGAACTTCAGGCCCAAAGCAACCAAGCATTGCCATGTCTGTATGAAAGAAAAAAAACACGGAGTGGTAAGTACACAACATGCACCAAATTCTGTAAAACCAACACGTAACTACACTTTGCTTCACTGACACAATATGGCAGGCAATAGGTTCATAAAATTAGAATACAATACAGATCAGACAGCATATAGTCAAAGCCTGACACTATATTAAAGCCTATCAATGTCGGGGTCATTTATAACAATAGAAAACAAAAGGGAACAGAGCGCCACCTCCATGTGTAAAATCGTTTATTACAATAAATAAAACAAGGGATAAAAGTACTCACAAGCATACATTTTCATCCGGCTTTAAAAACAAACAAGAGGCCACACTGTCTGTTAACCCAACATGGTATCACCCCGAATATGCAACACGGTAGCCTCCAGTCACATCACCGTCCACCGACCGCAGTCAGCCAAGATTGACGCGTTTCAGGGTCAAGCCCCCTTTATCAGAATCATTCCCGGCGTCAATCTTGGCTGACTGCGGTCGGTGGACGGTGATGTGACCGGAGGCTACCGTGTTACATAGTCGGGGCGATACCATGTTGGGTTAACAGACAGTGTGGCCTCTTGTTTGTTGCTAAAGCCTGATCAACTGAATGATTAACTGAAAACTTTGAGTATGCAACAGCAAGTGGATTGTTCAGCTGGCAGCCATTAGCGCCAAGAGTTAAAGAAAACGTTTTGTCATTCAAAACAATGTAGCCACCTAACAGTCTTTCAATTTTCATTTTAGGAATCCTTTCCCACTCTTCCTTGGCAATTGCTTCTTGTTCAGAAATATTCTTAGGTTGTTTTCCATACATCATGTATGATGGAGGTCTGTGAAGGACATTCCAAAACCTTAAAGACCCATTAGCACCTTCTTGACTCATTGCGGTGGTTTAATGCATATTATGTTGTGATAAGTCACACCATTCATTTGACAGAAAAGTAGAATCTGGTGCTCCAGAACAGGGAAGCAGCACCCCTAGGGGAAGACTGTCATCTGAAAGGATAATGGACATTAAAGTGGACAAAAATCCAGCAACTATTATAAGGAAAAAACAGGAGTTGAGGGAAATCTAGTGATCACCAAGAAAAAACAAGATTTTTTTGTAATGTAAAGTCTGAAGCCTAGAATACCTAACCCTGGACCTAAGGGAAGGATAGTCAGACAAAGTATGTCTTGATCAACCAGTGAACAGCTGCGGACTGAAGCAGAATACCCTTAACCCATGAATGTGGGAGAAAGGAGATCCAAAATAAAGCAGCCCTTCCTAAAGTACTCTAATGGGAGAGAGGGGGGAAAACCTTCAATGTGAAGCGAAGAAGAGTGGAGTACCAAGTGTCTTTTATGAAAGAGGAGATTCAAAATCCGATATAAAAAAGAAGGCTAACTATTCACAAAAGGGTGAAGAGTTTGGAGAAGGCAGGCAAAGTGAACAATCTAGGACAACATAGCTGAACTGGAAACTTTCAACCTCACTATGGAAAGTGAGCTGAATTGGAGAATTTTCCCAAATGAGCTATGTTGTCCTAGATTGTTCACTTCTCCCTTCTCCAAACTATTCACCCTTTTGTGAATAACCCTGTAAGTGATACACAGTAACGCAATAGAAAAATAGGGAACACAGAATAAAGGTATGAGGTGACTTTACAACACATCAACAGCTGACACCAAACAGTCACAATACAGATGGTCAGCTAGGGGAACTCTGTATTGAGGTAATAGAGGTGCTGTGCCTTTCATCTTCCAGGAACTACAGAACAAAATGAATAATTCCTTATGAGGAAATAACATCAGTTGTAAATAAGTTGTATTATAGAACAAAACTCTCACAGTTAGGAGGGAAGTTCAGGTGCAGAGTTTTGTGCCCTGCATGTTATATAGTATACATTATGATACACCAATCGCTGTTCAGCAGAAGGAAACAGACATCTGCAGTGAAGGTGAAGGGTGTCAAAGTAAAGACTGACTCAAATGTCCAAACAGAAAAGGTTCCTTGATAAAGGGGAGGAGAAGGATCAAGGACTACCAGTTGTGCACAGTTCAGAATCCTGAGTGCGCAACTCAGGATAAGAAGCAACAAGTACTCAGGAACAGTGCAAAGGGATATATGTTAACAAAGTTTCCATACATCCTACAACCTAGAGGGTGAATGGGATAGTGTTTGTTATATAGAAGAGTAGAGATGAAACTCAGTGTAACAGGAAACATCCAGAAACTAGGACACTAAACCATTTCCGTGAAAATCTATTAAGCATTCCACAATGGGGAGCTGGACGCACCAGTGAGTACATAATATCCAGTGCTATAAGAGAGACCCGAATCCTTGGGAAGTTCAGAATTCAGGTGTTGTCTCGCAACCATGTAGGTTGAGAAGTCCCTCCTAAGAGAGACAGATCTTAGGAGATATAAACACCACTAGAGTGAAATAGACTTTATAGTCAGACAAGGTGGAGAATACCCCAAGACAGGCTGTATAGAAAGACAAAGTCCCAGGGTGAGGCGGGCATACATAATTTAGCATTACATTCATTGGGGTACTGAAATACAGAAAATCCAAAGATCAGATACCTGGTACAGGTCTCAGAGTAAAAGCATAACATGACCATTAAAACTAAGGTGTAAGGTTCCAAAAGAACTCAGGAAATACCCTCACTTTTGCCAAGTGGGTTGGTTAAGTTTTAAGCAGAAATTTTATAGCTACAATATTGGAGTGCCAATGTGTTAAAGATTTTAATCCGCAACCAGGTAATGTAGCTGCACCCGCTGTGAGCAGAGACCCTTCTGTCATTAACAGATCTCCTACAATGAAGTGGCCACCCAGAACAAAAACCAGGAGGTTTAGGCATGCCACTGTTAAAAAGCCTTCTCTGAAACTCAAATCAATAAGACATTCAAAAGAATCATCTTAGTGCTAAGCACACAGCCATAGTGCCCTGCGCATATGGAGAGAAACAGTTACCATGCAGGACACTAACTTAGAGGCTTCTAGGGGGCTAGCACAGCTGAAGTGAGGAGCTTCATGCATACGCTTAAAGGAGAACTATGGGGGTTAAGGCTTTTCCCCATAGTTCTCCTTAGGGTAACGGGAGGACACAAACTAGCGTCCTCCCGTCACCCTAGGCTCAGTATACCGCGAGCTGTAGCTCGCGGTATACTGAGACGCCGCAGTATACCCCTCCAGTCCCTCCAGAGAGCCGTGACGGGATCGAGAGGTGAGCGAACCCGGTATGTGTTCGCTCACCTCCCGATCTACTGAGCTGACCTGTGACAGTCTTATTGTCACAGGTCGGCTAGAACTATGGAGGTGAGTAAAAAGCACTCACCTCATAGTTCCACTTTAAATCATTGTAAACTCAAGAATTGTAAGCCAAGTTAAAGGACTCTGTTTTAAAGGTTGTGATCTACTGAGACATGCTTTCACAAATTAAAGTCGCTGCCAGAAGTGGGTGAAGAGTCCTTCTAGCTAGCTGGAACTGGGGCTTAAAACGGTAGTAAACTGCTGTGAGAAGGGTGTCCCTTCTAGTATGCACATTAGAAGAAAGAATCCATGTGGTGTTTCTAAATAGGAGCAGCAGCCCAAGTCTTTTCCTCCAGATGGATAGAAAAGGTGAAGCACACGCTTGCACAGTGCTCCAGGCTGTCATGCGTAAGCACTGAGGTCTCACAGGCTGATTGCATTACCCAATGAAGAAAGGCAGGAAGGTTGAAAAATGAAGCCCAACATCTAACAGCCATAAGGCAATTCCTGCTGTTTCTGCGTCACAACTCTGATAATTAAACGAGTGAAAAGAACAGGGTCACACTCAAAAGAGAAGCCACTGTTCTAGGCCTGGATAGGAAGCCATAGAGTACTATCTCAGTACTTCAATATCCAGTTGATAAAGTTTACATCGCAAAATGTGTTTACCATAACAGACATTTAGTGAGCATCATGCAGCCCTGGGAGAGACACATTGAGAGAAATCCAAGCTGTGCCTCTGTGAGCGATTACACTTCCCCCTGCGTGTTTTATGCTGCATTCTGCCTGCTGACACAACCCTCCCACGGGATGTCTGCATGTTGATTGAGGGATTTGGTTGGCTTCTTCCACATAATTTTTTCCATCCTATTTGGCTGGCCGATTGGCAGACTAGTCCACGACTAATATATCCCCCTGAGGAAGCCCCATCGGGCGAAACATGTTGGGGTACTTAGAAGAACCAATGCTTCTACCCAATCCATTATAAACATCATATGTGAAGTATGGTAATACTATTTGTATTGTGGTCATCTATCCAAGCAATCCTTTAAACTGAGTTTTTTAACCAAATCTTTTGCTGTATTGATATTGATATTTAATAAAATGATTTTCTACATTTTTATTGAGAGAGCTTAAGTGTTTCATTAAAGCCCCCCCTTTCGGATCCTTGCATACCCGAAAGTGGGTTACTTGTCACTCTTTCCAATCTAGTGAGCATCATTGTTCACAGGTTTGGACACACAGAACTGTATTTGGAAACAGCGCTCTGCCACTAACAGACATAGCACATGGACTGTCCAAAGGAGACATTCAATTTGCATCAGACAATGCAAACTATTAACAGAGACTGGATATACCAAAGAAAGTATCCATATCTGCTGCAAATAATAAGAGTGATCTTATGACTACGGGACTCAGAACACACAGGTGTAGGTCACTATATCTGGAGCACAACACACGAAGGCAGCATTCCAGGATGCTTTTGTTATTGCCAGAGGTCTATATTCAAAGAAAAATATCAGAGGCTGGGTTACACCGAAGGATATCTGTGGCATAGGGAGACACTAGTTTGCACCACTACTCTAAAAATGGGAGAGCATTCTATGACGAACTGACCAGATACCACTTAAAATGAGTCAGAGGGGGTCATGCAAGTACCAGGACAGCTCAAGCAGCTTAATAAAAGTCTTGAAAAAAGTCTTGAAAAAAGAGAAAAAAAACATCCAAACAGTACAGATAATGTTATTAGTAAAGAAAAACTAGTAAATATATAGACAGAGCCTTCCTCAACAGAGCGGGGGAGAAAGCGGCCAACCTCCTAGGACACAAGAAAAAAACATGGTGGCGTTATGGTTAGGGGCAGGGTAAGAGTGGGCTGGCATTCAACATTTTTTGGCAGTGTCCACCTCCTGAATGCAGTAGCATAACCCACATGTCTGATTTACTATATCCCTGTATCCCTTCTTGGATGTTTTTTCACTTCAATTAAGACTTTTGTTAAGCAGCTTGAGCTGGTCTGATGATAAAGAAAGACACTGATGTATTAATGAATACAAAGTTGTACACATGTGCATTTTTATCTGCCTAAAGTTCAACTTTTAGCTTATATTTCTTAAAGGAGAAGTATTGGGAGAGTAAAATATATTCTGCCCAATACTTAGAGCTGGCATTGGACAATGTAGCTGTCACATGGTGGCTCTATACAGAGAACTGAGGAGTGATCACAAACCGCTGATCACTAAGCTAGTGGTTTGCATCCTGCAGAGAGCAGTGACTGTCAGTCACTATCCACTTGCAGGGAGTCCCCCCCTCCCCCCGACCCTCCAAAGTCAATTATGGTTGATTTTCAGGAGCGTTCTGGATGACACTAGGCCAATACACCACTGCTTCTGTCACAGCCAAACCCTTCTACGTGTCCTTTGCAGTGACATGTGTAGTTTCTACCATGGCTGACCGATCTACACGCATACCCTTAAAGTGGAACTTCAGGCAAACAGCTAAATGTACAACTGGAACACATTAGTTTACTGTGTTGCTCAACAAAGGATGCCATTTATTCCAGCATACTTGTGATTTTGTCAGCACTGCTTTACTACTTCCTCAATCAGCTTTCTCATTGGAAAAATCTTAATTCACTCTCCAGTGAACGGGCTGAGGTGGATAAAAGGCAGAGGAAGTTGCATTGCTAAACCAAGAACAATTCTGTCAGCTGCCTAGCTGTGCGCAAGTCGTGTGTAAAATACCATCACTGGCTGAACAGAATTACTGATCCTTTAGCGTAGTAACCTGGAACCATATATGTACTGTATGTAAACTGTGTAATTAGTGTAGCTGTTTCAACTTCCATTCCATTTGACATTTAACACCTGCTCTAGGATTGCATTTTTGTCTGCCACTGACTGCACTGTGTACTTGTGGGATGTTTGATGAAGGTCCAGAGCTGTGCCCGGGAGCTGTGTCCATCAACTCCTCTGATTCTGATCCTACTAAGCGCTCTACAGTAACAGTCCTAGTGCCCAGCTTTACTGCTTGTAATTCAACTCTAACATCACTTTCAAATGTAATTTACAAAATATGTACAGACATATGGTTCCTTTCAGAACTAAGCAGATGTTGTAGGTTACTAACTGCACCTTCAGCTGTGTTCACCACCCTTAAGGAATCTGCATATGAGACAGATTGATCACTGGAGTAAAGACATGTGTATGGAGTGCAAGATAACTGTATGCTGACACAAATAGTGATTATTCAGGATGTTTTGTACATCTATCACAAAGTATTGTTTGTGTATGTGAGCATTGCACAATAAATATTTCTGGAAAAAGTACAAGCATTAAAGACAAAAGCAAAAACTAGCAATACCATCAACATAGACAATTGTTTACTGAATCACTTCATAGAATGAAAAGATAACACTCTTCTCTCAGAGGTATATTGTGTGCTGACCAACCTCTCATGTCCTGTGTTACACACAAAAATGAACTGCCATTTGTCAGCCGGAGTCCAGAGCTACGTCCAGTAGCTAAATCCATCAACTTCTGCAACTCGTGTCCGGGGTTGTGATGGTAGCCATGCTACTAAAATGTCTATTCTCAGATGTTTATATGTCATCATATGTCATAAGATAAATATGAGGAAAACCTTTATTGGTCTCCTTGTATTCTTAAATGCAGGTCATCAATGGCATTCTACCTATTTCAATGATGACATGTGTATCATGTTGGAGAACACTGTACCAAAAGGCCAATGTTAGAGAATAGGGGATGCTGGGTTTTTTTCTTGCATTTGTTGTACATAAATCAAATGATTACTCTACCGCTTCTATTTCTGATGAGCTACTGCAAATATCACTGACATACTCACCAAATATGCCACGAAGCAGAGATATGCAATGCACAAGATGGATGCTCCGACATACAGCCAAACGTTGTCAAGTGATGACACGTATACGACCACAAAGTACATGTTTATGCAACATACAATAAGTATCAAGATGCCACCAGCTATCTTCCAACCCCTGTAATGTTAAAGAATGGACTGTTAAAGAGATGCCTTTATATAAGAATTAACTTAAAGTAACATCAATAGCTTACAATCAAAAATCATTTGTACTATTTAAAAGTCATAGTAGAAAGTGAGAAGTGTGCAAAGAGCCCAAGTTTACAACCATGACCTGGCTGGTGTCCAGGGGTGGCACAAAGAAGAATATCCTTTGCCTGAAAGCGCAAAGTATGCCCTTCTACTTCTAGTTTGGCCATCCTGGGCATGAAAGTGACGAGCAGATCAGGGTAGAGTACTACATGTGACGTAATAAGGTCACATAGGTAACTTACGTGACGCAATAAGGTGCCCACTTTATTGCTAAAAGATAGACTATTCTCAACTTGAGGAATGTAATGAATCAGGTTCAACAAGTTAAAGTGAGCTTGTCACTACACAAAATGTAGCTAGAACTAGCTTGCAAAAGAAATACTTACCTGTGTGGAGGTAGCAACTCCAATCTCCATTACCTCTTTCAGAGCTACTGCGGCCACTGGTATCCATCACTTACGCAAGACCCTGTGGCTCCACCAGTCAGCCACTTTGTCACTACTGTGTCCATTTGTGACGCAGTGGTCGGCGGGCAATTAGCAGTCGAACATTTATACCTTAATAAAATCCATGGAACCATATCAGCTCTACCTCTCTAAAGGATACTGACCCAGTGTGCTGGCAAGAACTGCAGTTCCGCTTTCACTGTTTTGTCAATGGGAGGGAAAGGGCTAACGCTGAACTCCAGGAAGTTTTAAAAGACACAAGTTAATGCAGCTCTGTAATCATTAAAGCCCATCTTGGCAAATCAAAAAACTACTCTTGGCCACCCCTGCACTGCAAGGGTTATGTGCTTGTTTATACCTAGGGGATTGGAGTAAAGCACCTTTACTTACCTGATCCCCATTCCTCCAGCAGTCAGTGCTCCCCTCTTCTCTGTCTTCACTCTGGTTGGTGAAATGTCCCCCGTTGTCCTCACATCTAAAGCATGTCTATGGAACCTGCATTAGACCTGATGATGTCAGCGATCCTAAGATTTATTCTGTCATGCAGCGCTGTACTGAAATGAATTTTATACCCTTTTTTGGGGACAGATAGAGCTTTCTTTTGGTGGTATTAAATCACCATTGGGGTTTTTATGTTTTACTATATAATGATTTCCCTACTTTATGTTATAAAACAATTATTATTACCCCAGTTTTTGGCAAAATATAAAAGACGGGGTCACGTCGGGTAAATAGACACCAAACATGTCAAGTTTTAAAATTGTGCGCGCCCGCAAACTCGCAAAAACTACCATACCCAAAATTGGCCATAGGCGACGCTTTAAAAGCTTTTACCGCTCATCAGTTTAGTGTTATCAGTGATTGATGGGCCTAGAATTATTGCTCTCACTGCGACATTCGTGGCGATATGTAAGATGTGCGGCGTAATGGATGCAATCGTCGTTTCGGCACGTAGGCGCACTCGATGCATGTTTGCGGTATGTGGGGGGCGGGGGACTTTAAAACATTTTTTACATTTTTTTATTACCTTTATATGTGACTTTTCATTTTTTTATATTTTTTTTGTAACTAATTATTTTAAACCTTTTTTTTTTCACTTAACTTTATTGCTCTTTATTGCTTCTTGAACGCCCACCCGCATTCAAGAAGCCGCTGTCCGGTTGTTAAATTACGGCTGGACAGCAGGTGGTTAAATGTATTTTTTATGGTGGCTAAACCAGTCAGCCACTTTGTCACTGCTGAATCCGATAGTACATAGGGGTCAGTGAGTAAAACCACAGCACGCACGCTTGGGGCATGGCATCCGGTACATCGAAAGTGCCACAATACAGCAGTGGTCACAACACTGAAATGGAAAGCTAAGACAGAAGAAGCCAATGGTCGAAAGTAAGAGTTAACTTCTTTTTCCAGAGTGATGCAGGTTTATTTTGATTTTTTTGCTCAGCGACAACGTCACTTTAGGATACCGGAAATATCTAACATAGAAACAAGTAGAATTCAACCAGTCATTTATCAGAAAAAGTCAAATATATAACAAATATGGGCACAGAGATGGGGTCAGGAAACAAGGCAATGAAGGAATGTAAAAGGAAAAAAAAATGCCCCCATAAGTATATAAAATATTGTACTTTTTGTTTAAATACTTACAGCCCATTTGCAAAGTCATTCATTACGGTCCTGAGGCTGGTGAATGTGAGCACTGGGATCAGAGCAAATGGAAGCTGAAACAAGAAGGACCAATCACTGTCACAGTTCTAGATAAAACACCTCAAATACAGTATAGGGTATATGCATTGCCCACCATGTTTATATAATGTTAAGCCCAACCCCAACCAAACTGTTTTTGTTTTGGACAGAGAGGGGAAGGTTTACAACCCGTGTAAGCTTGTGTCTCACATTTTGCACTATGCGTTTCCCCCGATGCACCCCTAAAAGTGGAGAACCACTTTGTTAAAGGTAATTAGATTTAAAATGTACTAGATGAGTAAACAAGTAGACTATAATTAGGGATGCACCGATACCGATACTAGTATCGGTGCCGAGTATTTGGGTGAGTACTCGCCCGATGCCTAGCCTGAGACTTCCGGTATTAGGAAGCCGGCTCCATGCTCCCTGGTCACTTGTGCATGGAGCCGGCTTCCCGGCCAATCATGCAGCCGGGGGCCACTTCATTACACGGCACACGGCTTCCTGATTGACCAGAAAACCGGCTCCATGCTTTCTCGTCACCTATTGATGAAAACCATGGGGACGGCTTCCCTGCTAATCAGGAAGCCAGGTGGCGAGTCATTACACGGCACCTGGCTTCCTTAATGGAACTGGTGTCGGCATCCGGTATCGGCGAGTACCGGAAAAAAAAATATCGGTACTCGATACCAACATACCGGTATTGGTGCATCCCTAACTATAATTGTGGACTTCTCTTATATGGGGACAGCTATTTGTCACCAATCTCCTTTTACCATTTAACAGGAACATTTTTATAAACAGCTAGCTGCCAATAATATAAGCACCACACGCTTAGTGACAAAACTAACATGTATTCTCGAGAGACAGAATATATCAGAGAATATCTGTACTATACAACTGATCCATCAAATCTGCCAGCAAACTAAATCTGAGCACTAGAGACTAAAGCTGGGTATACGCAGTTCTCTTCCATCCAAGTGAACAGCATGGTAGGAGGAATCTCCCGCTGTGTCCTATGAATTTTGACAGTGGCAGTGGGTGCCGCTGTTGGAATAACCAAACAGTGATAGCTGCTGGTTGGCTGCCATCACTGTTCACCTGAAGATTTTCCATCCAGCTCCTTTGATATTTTGATTGAGGGATGCTGAATGGAAGGGTGGCGACAGGGCCACCCACTCTGTGAATACAGCGTATTGCCAGCTTTAGAGACACTGCAGGTTAATGAGAGGAAGCTCAGTCTGTCCCTCTACTTTCACTTTCCTGCATTTTAGAGTAGAATACAAATCTGCACAAAGGCCTTTACCAAACAAATATTTAAAAGGCAAGATATACAGTATATATATTTGAAATGATTTTAGGTATGCTCTGTAAATGGGAACACAAACAGAGGGGTTTTCTCAAATTTGACCACAAAAGTGGAAACACTTTAAAGAGAACTAAAGACAAAGCTTTTTTTTACATTGGTCCTGTTTTGGGTCAAAGGATCGCATTTACTACTGTCCTCCTGTGACTCAAACTCAGCATATAGTGGGCTATTGTCTGCTATATGTGAACAGCGCAGAGCGGCCCTGCAGCCGGGAAAGAGCCCAACAATATTGTCAGGATCCACACTGCTGCTTGAATGACAGCGGGCTCTGCCTCTGTAGAGCCAGAACCAGCTGTGCCCGCTCCCTCGCCTGTCTGTCCCTCCAATGAGCGCTGAAGGAACGGAGAGGGCCGGGGGGAATCCCTGCAATCACCTCTTTCTGCAGGGAGATGACCTTGAGCTGAGTGATCAGCATTCATGATTGCTCAGCTCTTATCAATAGAGTTGGCATGCGACACACGCAGTGTCATAAACCGGCTCGAAGTATTGGGAATAAGAATTTATTTTATTCTCCCAATACGTCTCCTGTAACGTCTACTAATCAAAAACTGACAGAAGCTCTAAATGGAACCTATGGGGCCAGCAATGTCAGAGCTGCTGATGAGGACATTTGTTAAAAGGTACAAGCTCTAGGGCCACCACCCTGGCTCACTACTTCAAGAGTCACTAACTTGGAACAGGTATACAGGGCAGATCTCTTTGCGCACTTCTACAACTGTATGCTTGTTCCAGGTCAGTGACCCATTAAATAATAAAAAAGGATCCCTATCTGAGCCAAATATAAATGATGACACAGTACCATCTACTCATCAGATGTAATGATGTATGTGAAGAAATAACTGTTTCTAACCTCGGTACACTAACATATCATCATAGAGATATAATCTGCCAACCTATAGTATAGTGCCTGCAGAGTACAAGTGGAAACAAAGCAGACAGACAGCTGGATCTATTCATGTCTGTTTACACCAGAACACAATGGAAGAAACAGACAAACTACAATGAACTTATAAAAAAAATAATCTATCACAAACAAGCTAAGGTAAGACCATATAATTATAGCAATTAAGTAACAGTAAATGCCAACATAGCATTACAGTATGAATAGCAGTAGTGTTCTTTTATGCATGAAGTCAGTCCACATATAATCGGAGATGCCCTTGGAAATAATACCTCATTTATGTTGAGTGCAAGCCTGTAAATAGAACTTCTGACCCTCCTGGTCTGCCCTTAAAAGGTGGCGCTAGCATACAAATTTCCAAATCTATATTTATCTATCATTGGAAAGCCAATAAAATACCCATGCATACTGGAAGGAACCCACAGGTATTATATTGTTCAATGCCAAGCTAATATTAAATCATATTTCATACCGGCCATATTGACAATGGCACATTTACCCCATGAGCATGTGATTGCAGTGGGCCATAGCTTGTGCTGATCTGCGCAATCACAAAGAGTACATAGGAATAAATGACAGAATCTGCCAACCTGGCCAATAAACCTTTTTTTTGCAATAAATGTAAACCTACAGCTGTCATTGTTTATGAAGAATCCAGTCAGATCATCAGTCAGTTAGTAGAGGACTTACTGTAAAGAATACACACAGCAAGCTCAGTTTCACATGCTCAACAAAATATTATAAACAGGAAAATATCATTTCTATCAAATTCTCAGCCTTCTCCTAAGCAACAGCAGGACCCTAGCTGAGCTCTATTTTCTTAAGAGACTGAAAGCCAACTGTTTATAACATAACTTCAGGCTACCACTGTTTGACCAAGCCATTGCAAGTGATATTAAACCTTCAGGTTTTTTTTTATTTTTATGAATGGGATGCCCACACTTAAAAATCCTCCATTCTTTTTTGTTTAAAAATGTTCAATTCCTAACCGCCGAGAGTTTGTTTAAACGGGCCCGCTGCCGAAGATGTACTATGTACGTCAGTGAACGCGAAGGAGTTAATAGGATCCATGGAATCTCATCAGCGCTACTAAAGGTACATCTCTAAAGGATTACCTAGTGTGCTGCCGAGCACACAGTTCTGCTTTAACAGTTTTGGCCGTGGCTGTGAAAGGGTTAAAGCTGAACTCCAGGCAAATGTAAAAGACATTTAAAAAAAAAAGACAAATTAATGCAGGTCTGTAAACATTAAAACATCATTAAATAAATTGTTATGCAAGCAGTGCCAGTATCTGAATTTAACCTAGTATCAGCCTCCTGAAGTCAACTTGTACAGTAGAGCTCGGAGAGGGGGGAGGAAAAGCAGCACAAGGAGCAGTGTGCACAGGTGTGCTGCAGTATAAGGAGCACGCTGACAGAAGGCAAGCGCAGAGTAACAGAGAGATGAGCTCCTCAGTGTGCTGTTTCTCTTTTCATTGTCCAGTCACAGGCTGGGGATAGGAAAACTGCAGCACAGAAAGATCAAATGGCTGATCTTTGACAGATAAAACAGCTCATTATATGTATCTCAGCTCTTTGCCTGGGGTTCAGCCTTAAGGCTAACAGACTAAACTAATATGAAAATATATTTATAAAATAGAAAACCATTGAAAACA
>NW_017306829.1:304387-331323 GCF_000935625.1 Nanorana parkeri | reverse complement strand
AATGGCCTGTCATATTACTGAAGCATCTTACCTGCAGGCTCTGAAGCACATTGAGGAAATCATTCATACCAGTGAGGTGTTGAACATCCTGGAAAATGGCCACTAGTAGAGTGGGAGTAATAGCGATAGATCGGGTAAGGACGACTCGAGCAAACCGGGACCATTTTAGGTTAAGAAAGCCCTGTAATATAAAACTCATTATGGTTACCCAAAGTATACTGGTAGATGCCATGGCTAGAACCCAGAGTATACAATAAGTTGCAAAGTGTTTGAAGCCTCATTGTCATTTATGTCTTTTGCAACACCGTGATCTCTGACTGAACACATCTGTCACATTAGAAAGTATTCTCTGCAACACAGCAAACAGAACCCAACACTGTCAATGCACCACATGCACTTGTTATTTTGGCCTACAATTGCCTTAAATTGGAAAAGGGCAGGTATGTCACCCAATGGTTTTGGTAATATTTATAGATCTGAAGATACCAGAATGTGACATATATAATCAGCTGGTTAATATTTTTTTATACAAAGAACACTCATGTTTTGGAGGGTTTTTTGGGTATTTATTGTATGTTTTGGGCAGACCTGTTGGTGCCTGGATATGATGGTGAGGCATGTATTCCCATATAATGCAAGTATGAAGCTATATAACTTTTTTCAATAATATGCGGTTTTTAAAGTACTGAAAAAATGATAAAGTTATTGTTTTTTTATAATATAACATATCAGACTCTTTAAATTCTCCAGTTTTGTGCATGTCAAATGAACGGGACCAAAAGAGTACCAGCTGGGTACTACTGCCAGGTTTTCAGGAGAAGGGATGCCTTACTAGCTCGAAGTGCAGCCTGGATTTTACACTTCCACCCCGCCGTGAGAAGACAGATTATATTTTTCCACTAGATTGGAAACGTTTGGAGGTGCGACACATCTATAAATACAGGATCTGCTGGAATTGGGAACTACTCGACACATAAACTCATAACCCGCTAGTGAACCTGTCTGAATTAAATATGTTTATATATGCATTGATATAAAATAACCATCATTAGCAACAATGGCTTTGTGAGGACCATACCCTCCCAAACCTTTGTGGCTTTTCGGATGCAGACTATAAACCAAGACCTGGAACAAGAGCAACCCATAGAACTATATGTTGGAGTGTGATAAATGACCCTCAAAAAGGTTTTCCCTCGCCTATTGCTCTTAAGGGTCATTTAGCAGTGACAAAAGATAGTCCATGATAACAATATGTACTGCTACTTCTCTGCTATCGTAGGAACAAAATAACTTTTATCCCATATCAGACAACTATATGTAAATATGTCAACTCATGGGTATGACATTATATAAGTTAGCAATGTGCAGGACTTTCCTCGTCTACTTAGTCTAGTGTTAGCAGAGATTGAGAGGAACACATTTAAAATATATATGTATAAGCCTAAAAACTAAAATTTAATCTGATGCAGATTACCAGTTCTTAGATGTAGTGACTGCATTACTTTTATTTATTTTTTTAGGCTTTTCCCATTCATTTTTACCTGGTCATGCTGCAAATAAAAGATTTCCTGACCCTTTGTGTCTACACTCATTTCACCACCGTATCTATGGAGAAAGTCATGGGTGTCGTACAGGCTGAACTTCAAACATGTCTGCTTCTGTTCATCTCCATGACACCGTGGATTAATAGGACTTTTTCCACTGTATCTATGTAGGAAAAACATGGTTAAACAGAGAAGTTTTTGTGTTTTTCTGCTCACAGGAAGTGACAAGGATACTGTATTTGTATCAATTGGTATTTTTTATACTTGCTAAAAATGGTGTTAGTCTGAAAAAAGAAAATAAATGAAGTCACCACATCTAAGGATTTATAGCCTGCAAAATATTAAATTTTAATGTTTGGGTTTAGATAAGCTTTCATTCTGGCTTTGCCGCACCCAAATTGACAAATATTTTCTCACTTTTAAAAAAACTTCTTCAAGGTTTATATATTTTACTGCAATTTTCTGAATGAAAACAAAAGTTACTAAAATCACAATCCAGAAAAAAAGCTAAAAATACAACCAATAAAAATGAGCAACATCCGAAGGCTTACCTCCATGACAAACTGACCAGAGTAGGTACCAGTCATTGTTGAACTTTGACCTGCAGCTAAGATGCCCACAGCCCAGATGTAGAGAGCCGGGGCCCCGAAATAGCATCCTAGGACCACTCCCTGGAAAAGAGTATGCATTACACATTTTCTTTCATGCTGAAAAACTAATTACAGATTTGTGAAGGAGGTGATAAAATGTTTACTTGATAAAATTAAAAACACAAATATAATAACAATACTAAAAAATATTTATTTCACCTCAGATTTTACAACCTAACATAACAGGAATACCCAACACATTACCAAAATGTAGCCTGCAGAAATGATGCCATGTGATCTAACTAGGGATGCACCGATACCACTTTTTTAAGGCCGAGTACCGATACTTTTTTCAAGTACTCGCCGATACCAATTACCGATACTTTTTCTTAAAGGGACAGGTCAAATTTTTTCTAAAGCAATACAAAATCATGATTTTAGGTCAGTTTCTTAATATTATGAAGAACATGAACACTCTGTAGTGTGGCACAGCTATATCCAATTCGGCATACCTGGCTTTATATTATAAGAACTTTATAATATAAAGCCAGGTATGCAGAATTGGATACAGCTGTGCCACACTATACAATAATACACTGTTCTGGACAGTGTTTTCCTATTTTCCCAAGAAAAAGAAGTGAGATGATCTGAGGGGATCAGTTCAAAGTACAGCTAGTAAGGAGGGTCGGAGAGTCAAAATAGGATACAAAATATTATACATTTATTATTTAAAATCTCATTGGACATACTTAATGCACCAGTTAACACCAACACCAGTTCAACATCTAAAATTGGTTATTGCAACAACCCATTCACTCATAAAAACACAGAAATGCACTCTGAGGATGAGCTGATCAGCATAATAAATGGTACCGGATTAAACTCAAAAATTTATTCCTCAAACATTTTTGAGTTTAATCCGGTACCATTTGGAGTATTTGCACGAGTACGAGTACTCATGCAAATACTCGGTATCGCCGCCGATACCGATGCTTGTATCGGTATCGGTGCATCCCTAGATCTAACAGAGCCAATCAAAGGCCTTGTTATAGATCGTCACAAGATTTCAGGAGCACAGTAACATAGTTTATCACTACCTGGCACTTTTTTTGATAAACATTCATAGGTATTTTTATTCCCATCCCATAATAAAATCATCTTAATAAAACAAGCTTATTAGCATATACACAAATAACTAAACTTACCCCTTTGTAAATGTCCACATTCAAAGTCTCATTGTTGTTTGGAAACAACATGGCACTCTGCCCGCCAATAGTCTTGTTGATGCACTCGTTCAGCTAAATAAGGAAAAGAACATTGTTTCTTTTTTGCCTTTTGCAGTAAAGAAAGTCATTATAAAGCAAAATCAAGTAGTAGAACAAAACAAAAACAAAAACTCACCGTAAAATCATTTTTTCAAGTTCACTGAAGGACACAGGAATCAAGAGACATGTGGGGTATACTGCCACTGACAGTTGGATTAGGACACTTGCAAACAAAAAGTAGTGACCATTTTGTTATGCAAGACTTCTGGTTCCTCCCTGATGGTTAATATACATCACTGCCTTTGCACTGTACAACTGGATGCTAATTGGGAGACCCACCATTCGAGATGTCCAGCATTGTAGACACGACCAAATTAAACAAATATCATGTTGGAATTTATTGTAATGATCTTCTAAAAGATCAGAAGAAAGGATTTCCCCAACTGCAGAGCTGGATTGCTGAGCCACCAGGCCAGGGACAACCTGGTCTTTGGGGTCAGGTGAATTGGTTTGTCCAGACACTGAACCAATTTGTCCCACAATGACAGGATGTTGAGTTGTCTGGAGTGAAAAATTATGACTTGTGTCCAGGATCAGACCCACATACTCTGAGGGAAGAGTAAGTTCCAATGCTGACTTCTGAAGGTTCAGAATCCAAGTGAGGCACTGTAAAAATAGAGACATGCAAGTATGCATCTTTAATGTCAACAAAGGCCAGACTTGGTGAATTCCACATGATGCTTTTGGAACCGAATGAAAACATCCAGGGTCTTGAGATCCAAGATGAGGCATATGCCTCTTTTGATCTTGTAACTGTGACAAGGATGAAATAAAATCCTTGAAACCTATCCAACTCACGAGAACTGGGGCTATAATCCCCTGTTCCACAAGACCCGAAGGAGCTATATGGAGGTCTGCTAATCTGAACAGTGACACTGGAAGTTTGGAAGACATGAAGCGAGGAAGAGGTTAAGAAAGGAACTCTAGCTTGCAGCCAATAAAGCTACCTGCCGTATCCAGGTATTTGAGATGCTGTCTATCCAAATGTCAGCAAAGGTTAACAGTTGTTCCCTCACTTTGGAAAGTGGGGGCATTCCTTTATGCTGAAGATTACTTGTCTGCAGGTTTGGGGGATTTATGGTCCCAGGGTTTGCAGTAAAACTGAGCTCCTGGCTTAGGTCTGGCCTTAGAGGCTGAAGCATGGAAATGGCAGGGAAAAAGGTTTTGGGGAGGGTATCCAGCAGTTTTACTACAGGTTCTTTACAAAGTGGAGCACACCCACAAGTTGTGTTTGAGCTTTTTTAAGAGGAGATACTTTCAGATCAACTGCAGGAACAGTCAATTTCTTTATAAAGGTCTAGACAAATGCGCACTGGACTGCAAAATGTTTGGGAGATGCATCAGTAGTTTTCCATTTAACAAATAGAACTTCTGAAAATAGTGTGTGCGTGAGAAATGTTTTAGTGGACTTAGGGCCTCTCAGGCACCATAAACTAATTGTAGCACTTGTAGAACCTACAGGCTGCACCACAAACCCTTAGTGTCATATTAGTAAGAGCTAAAATGGTCTCCCTAAGTCTGGGGGTCATGGTGGCTGCCTGCGACTCCTCAGTAACAACTTCATCTAGCATGGATATTTGAGACTCTCCTTCAGATAGGGCCTCCGCAACCAAAAGCTCAGAGGCCGCTAAGACCGCAGGCAGATCAGATTATGCTTCTGTACAATAAGGTGTTGAGGTACAACTATGTCCTCTGCAGTAAGAGTCAACAATTAACGTTGCAATTCATCCATAAAATCCTTCATAACAGAGGTAAAATCCTCCTTGGTTAAACCCAAGAAGTGGGTCACACTTGATGAAGACAGCATTAGACAGCATTACATTCTGCCAGTGTCAGGACCTTGGCACTGCAGTGCAGACTGCAGGTCACCCCGTACTGTTACCGCATCAAGAGCCAGAGAGACGCATTTCAAAGGGACTGCTCCTCTTATATTTGTGGTCTGACATGTTGCACCGCAAATGGAAGCAGCTTAGCGGACTATACCAGGTAAAAACCTTGGGTACTCATCAACTGGCTGCTGAGAGAAGATGATGTTGAAATGGTCAGAGGTGATCAGGTCACTGTAGGTGGCAGCAAGAACTAACCAAGGTGGAACTGTGTGCTCCTTGCAAATGGAAGCAGTGGTGGAAATATAATGGTGGAGACACTAATGGTGGAGAACAGAGCAGTGAGTGCACGTGTGTCACTCCCTACCTACTGATGCAGCACTCAATTCCTACGCGTTTTCTGCAGAGAACAGCTGCAAAAAGGGGGCGGAGGGGGGAAAAATGGTGCCCAATGGTTCTTATAAATGTAGAACTCCTCCTTGACCCACACTGAGTATTATTAAATGAGTCCGCAGGGACTGGGTCACACCAGAGGCTGTGCCATGGCTCTGGACCCGGAAAGTGCTCTGTGGCCAACCAACACAGTACACAGAGGCCTGGAAAGCTCCACAAGCAGACCCTGGTGTCTGAAGGTCACATTCCAGACAGACCCCCTCCCAACAATCGTCAAGCCCATCAAAGTCTGTGTACAGTCTCCAAAGCTGTTCCTGAGGATACACAGATCCAGGTAGCTGCATAAGAGAATAGCTCAAGCAGTGTGTAGAGAAGTCTTGATTGAACAAAAAAAAATTATATCGAGGAAAAAAAACGGCTAGTAAAAATCGTTAACATTTTCTTGCTAGATAGGACACTAGGAAAAAACGGAGGCATGCTGGGAGTGGGAGGAGTTACACCAGGTTTGTCACTTTGTGTGCCAGTGTCCAAATCCTCCTGTAGGCAGCAGCATGGCCCAAATGTCTCCAAATCCTGTGTCCCTCAATGAAGCAAAGAGAAAACTGGGTTACCAGGCTGAGAGAGAGAGAGTGACTTCATCCAAAGCTATATGGGTTAGGCCCAAGTGTAGACAAGTCCACCCCAAGCCCACAGTGTAATAAAGTAGCCAGAGTGCAGAACATTCACGCTTCTCCATGCAGCCCCGGCGCTTAGTCATGTGAGGTGCGATCACGTTTGATATCAACCAATTTTGAAGTAGCCCCAGATCACTATCCTATAGGGAGTGGTAAACCTTTCACAATTTCTATAAGGTTGTACAAATTATGAGTCCTGGTGTCACAAACCATCAGCTCTGAAAATTATGTTAATGTATCTGTATCTCGGATGTTACACCCCCTCTTTACCAGCTTCAGGACCTATATCCAATACACATTTTACACCCCAATTTCTACCACTCCCCAATATTTATTTACCAATCCTGGCCATCTCCAACCTCCCTCTGTTGTGTCTCTCCCATTTCATTCTCTTTGCTGCCGTTTATTATGGTGAAGTCTGGTAAACAACTGAATAGATTTTTTTTAAAACACAGCAAAAAATACACCTGTAGTAACTTATTGACTTACCACTTCTTCGTTGGTCTTATTATAGAAGGCCTGGGCAAACACTGCCACAACGAAGACATTGATGATGAAAGACAAAAAGAGGGCTAAAGTGGACTCGATAAAGAAGTATTTATTTGCTTCTCTTACTTCTTTTTTGTTGGCGCGGTTCACTTCCCTGGACTGGACAAAGCAAGACACATTTTTAGAGAAGACAAAGATAGAGCTAAAATTGTGGTATAAAAGATCAATGTACAAATACATAAAAATGCCTAAATATCTCAGAACCACAAAAATAGAATCTATAAATACCTTAACTAAAGCTGAATGCAAGTACATGTTATGAGGCATAATGACAGCTCCCACAATACCAACTGCCTGCTCAAGTTGAGGAGTCCCACAGTCAGCGCAGTAAGGAAAAAACATGCCTTTCAGAAGCTGGCCTTGGTCAGGACGAACTCGCACATACTAAAAGAGAGGAGACAACGTAAATAACAGCACTAACCAAAAGAGATATTGTACTGCAGTTACATATTAGGCTGCAATTTTGTGTTTTGGGAACAAACATACTAGCAAAGCAAAATGAATTCAACCTAGTAATAGAATGTATTCTTTACTGCTTCAGGAAAGTTACTAAAAGGTCCCCAACAACGAAAACGTTAAATAAACATTAATATAAAGGAAAGTTTCGTATGACAGTAGCAAAACTGAATATAGCATTGTTTAAGCTGACCACACGTTACATTCTGAGTGTGTAATCTCCTTCTCTGCATGCACATAGTGCCAATCTATCATAGAAATGTGCTGACATCTGGCTGCAGGAAGGTGCAAGTTGACAGATTAGAAAAGGAGCTCAGAAGCAGACAGTTGAATGAGGAGAAGGCCAGGAATGTAATGGTGGGTCATACCTATTTCGAATAATTCATACAAACAACCTACCTCATATCCAAATGTCACTGCCATGACTGTAATTAAGACAGCAAAAAATGCTTCCAGTTTCCGCAGCCCTATAGATAAAAACAAGAATACATGAATGTACAAGGTGAGACAATTACTGGGGTGGGAATGAGAAAAGATGCAACAGAACATGTACTTGAACCCAGGGGCGTATCTGTGTACGGGGGGGGGGGCGGCATTGCTGTCTTGCCTAGGGCAGCAGCATTTGTAAATACACCACTGCTTGAACCAAGTACCTTTATCACGGCATTTGAAAATACTTCACCTATTATATGTAAGGACACATTTGTAAGGGTAATATTTTGGATTCCCCTAATGTCACCTGTGGACCCCAAAAGAAGCTGATGAAGCAGAGATCTGCGAAAAAACGAGCACATATAAAAAACGAGCACATATAGACGATCGGCGGGCTATGGAGCCACCGATCGCCTATATGTGAAACACCCAGTAACGGGTGTTTGCATTGGTCGGGTCTTTTCTGCCCGTGCGTGCCCGCTAGGGGGCGCGCACGAGCAGAAAAAAAATGCTGTCTGGAGACGGCAACCCACCAATGCTGCAGTGCCGTCCGTCCGTTTTTTTACAACGGGCGGACGGCAAGTGGTTAAAGTGAACTTGTGAAGGTAGAACTATGCAAGCTGCCATTGCTGCATGTTAACAACTATGTGAGCTCTGGAGTCTTCCTGATTCTGGCCCCATTATGCAATGACTCTCTGACCTAGCAGGAGTACAGCGTTAACTGCATGCCTGTTCCAGGGCAGCGACTAAATGAATAGGGTAAATAGTAGAGATGCACTGATACCATTTTTTCAGGTACCGATACTTTTCTTCAAGTACTCGCCGATACCATTTACTGATACCTTCTTTTTAGTGTCATGTGACGTTTTTCTAAAACAATATAGACCAATGATTTTAGGACAGTGGTGAACTGCCAGGGCCCAGATGCAGCTGCAACCCTGGTAGTTCTGCACACTGACAGGGACTACAAACCTCAGCAATACATTATATAGCAATGCAAAATACCACCAGATATAGAGGACTACAAATTCTAGCAATATATTATACAGCAATGCAGAATAATATGAAGCTACATACTCTGTGTTGCTCCCCAGGGCTGCATGCAGGGTCTCCCCAGGGCTGCATGCAGGGTCTCACCAGGGCTGCATGCAGGGTCTCACCAGGGCTGCATGCAGGGTCTCACCAGGGCTGTGCGGGCGGCAGAAAGGAAGAGATGTGCGGCCGGACCGGTGCTGTAAACAGCCGCCGTGAGGTCCCTAGGAAGCACCGAACCTTATGGCAGCCGCTTTGGGTTTAAAAATTTAAAGCGCCGGTATCGGCGCTTAGTATCGAGGCATTTTCACGAGTACAGGTACTTGTGAAAATGCCCAGCATCGGCACCAATTTTGGTGCATCCCTAGTAAATAGAAGCAGGATACACATTCTTGAGGCTTGCACTTTTACAAAGAAGTCAGCAATGGTAACTCCCATATTGCTCTCCTCGCAGACTCACATTCAATATGTAATTACCATCACTAAGCCAGGCACAGTAATAGGGAAGTCAGAACACAGAATTTTGTAAACTACAGAAATAAATAAAAGTTTTCACTTACCATATTTATCCAGAAACAGGAAGAAAAAGGTGTCTACGATTGTAATCAACACTCCTCCCCACAATGGAATTCTAAAGACATTATAAAATATCAGGGTTCTGAGTTTCTTGCACACACATCTGAAGCATGCATTCAAAACACACAATGATATTTATACAGCACACCATAATCAAGTTTATAATAAGCATACTTTCCATGAATACAATGTGCATTTAGATTTTTGTATAGCTCCTTGAATAATAGTATCTCTATCTCTATGTGTGACAGCTTATAATGCCCACTGGTAAGTGGTGTCGACATCATGACGTCACCCCTGTGGTACTGAAAGCCAAGCTGGAGACAACGAGGCTGCAGGACACTGGGCATTGTCTAGGCAAAAATGTGCTGCAGCTTCAAAGATTTCAAATTGCCGCCTTTAAGAAAAGAAGCAATAAAAGAAAAGAAAACACTGGAGAGGGGACAAGACGACTGACAACTATTGCAATAAAATATTGCCGGTAACTGAATGCAGTCAATGAACTTATATACTGAATATGGTCATTATTTACTTTCTTCTTTGATTTCAAATGCCTCTCTTTATATTTATTTCCACATTTACATGCAGATCAAGCTGTCCAGCAAAAGTGACAGGGGTTGTCACAAACTATAACAATGTCAGATCTCCTTGAGCAGTTGCAGCCCCTGGCGTTGTTAAAGTTCGTCACCTTGTCAATTCTGCTGAATACACAGAATTTGTATATTATTCACAATCGTTGAGGCGGGCTTCAAATGCTTATACACTGAAGTGAGATTATTTGCTTCCTCAGCAACCTCAATGATTTTTGCTAATAAAGTTTGCAACAGAACTTAAAACAGATTGTATTCACCTAGTCTCTATATGCCTGTATATTTCTTCTACAGCACCACGAGTGCCCTTGAAACCCAGTACCTTGTATTATACAAAGTGACCTCATCTAAGAGTCTGTGCTTTGATCAACTTGGCATTCTCAAGCATGCAATTATATTCAAAAATCAAGAAAGAAACTTACATTCCGACAGACAGTAGATTGAGAGCAATAGCTGAACCAATGACTTCTTGCATATCAGATCCAATAATAGCCAGCTCCACCATTAGCCATAACATTATCCGGGGAACCTACCATACAAACAATAGTTTTTATTAGGTCAAATAAAATAAAATCCCTACAAAAAAATTAAATTAAAGGAAAACTCCGGGCAAAGTTTGTATTAACCCTTAACCCCCACCCCCGCAAGGGCTAACTGCTCGTTTTAGTCTAGGGAGGAAAATAAAGATTTACTCACCCGATCCGTGAGCCAGTCAACTTTGACAGCACTACGCTCAGCCTGTCTCCTCCCACTGCAGCGATGGTATGTCCCTCAGTGTCCTCATGTCCTATACACCGTAGGGGGAATTTATCAAAACTGGAGCAGAAGAATCTGGAGCAGCTTTTCTCTTCAGTTTGTTCATTTAAGCTTTGAAAATGAAAGAGAGAAGCTGATTGGTTACTATGAGCAGCTGCTCCAGATTATGTCTGCTCCAGTTTTTATAAATTCCCCTCCATGTATAGAATATGATGACTGAGGGACTTTAGACTGCTGCAGCAAAGGGGGAGCAGGGCTGGAAGGACCGATCCAATAGCAAGCCGGCTCTTAGACTGGCTCAGGTGAGTATAACTTTTTTCATTTTCCTCCCTAAACCAAAATGAGCAGTTAACCCTTGCTTTGCTGGGGTAGGGGCAATACAAATTTTGCCTGGAGTTTTTTTTTTTAAAGTGTATCTAAAGCTAAAAAAAAATGTTTTCGCTTTTGACACAGTGGGGAAGGTTTAGAACCCCTGTTAGATAGGTCCCCGAACTACGGAAAAGGGGATTTTTCCTCACTTTGGAGAAATTTGTTCTCACTACCTGTTGTGTCCCATTAGGGACAGAACGAAAAAAAAGCTTGACAGAGGCTTTAAACATTTCATACTCTATCAGAAAATAAAAAAAAGTTTTGGCTTTAGATACACAAAGTAATTTAAGAGCAATTCCAGCAATAAGTGTAGTCTTCTTCCTAGGAAGGGGTTTGCGGGCTGTGTTTGGCAGCCGCCTAAAAGAAAGCCCATAGGGAGAGGGTCTGCTCTTGCTACCTTTGGGAAACACTGATTTAAAGCATAAAGGTTTTCTTTGTGTTGATAATCCCAATGGTACAGTCAGTCTTCCTAACATTCTTCCATGAATTGAAATGCATGTCAATACAAATAAGATGTAAACAGAGTAGATTAGATAATCTAATTTGAGATCAAGACATACCTTTGGATACTGCCGATTGCACATTTCTGCTAAATGCAGACCAGTCACTACTCCCAACCTGGCAGCTAGGCGCTGGAGAAGGAGGCCTATAACCGTAGCAGTCAGAAGAACCCAGAGCAGCTGTGGAAATGGTACATATTGTTTAGAGAGTGATGTTCAAATGCATCATCAAGAAAAGAAACGTCTGTACACACATTCACAAATCCACAAGAAGCAATAAAAAGGCCTTTACTCTATTCAGTTATATGGCACCAACATATTCCATGAGGCCAGCTGACAGTTTTGTCTCAGGCAGTGACCTGCAAGACTGCCATTAAAAGATTCCCATCTTCTCTCAGCCTCAGCTGCCTCTTTGTAGAATAGCACAGGGTGCAGAATCAGTCTCGCTGTGCATTAAAACAAGTATAGACACAAAAGGCGGGGGCAAGGGGCTTATTATCAAAGGTGTGTGTATGAGAAGAGGGAGTAGCTGGAAGCACTTTTGTAGGTCCGTATGCCATACGTCCTTGGCAGCGAAAGGGTTAAACAAAGTAGGGTAAAATCTGCTGACTCAGTCATACCACAGTCATACATATAAGAGCCAATACTGGAAGCCAGTAACATATCAGTCTGTTTTAGGACTGGTTCATATTTTTGTCTTTTAAAATGCACGTTTCTTATGACTTCTATGAAGAGAGGGTAAACTGTATGAAAAAGACATGTATTGTTCCATTCATCGCTAAGTCTGGTGTGTTTTTCTCATAATGTAGTATGTCAGTTTAACCATAAGACACACATGGGGTCCAGCAGTTTCAGTTGTGTTGCGATGGAGGAAAAAACTGTACGGACACGGATGTCACAGCCGCGACATCCGCTCCATACCGTTCTGATCACAAGAGGGTCAGGATCCTCTCCTGATCAACCAGTGTGAAAGGGGCATAAGGGCTGGGTCACACATTTGCCTTTTTTAATGGATGCATTTTTACACAATGTTTTCCAACATTTTAATGTTTTTTTCAAACATGTTTTTACATTAATTTTTGTATGCATTTTCTAGCGGTGCTAAAATGCATGTATTGCATGTATTCGTATTAGTCTCCAAGTGTATTCAAGAAAAAAAAAAATCACACTTAAAGAAAATGCAGACATGTGAGCAATACCATTTATTATTTACTGATTATATACTTACTATATACTGACATGCATATTGTGTGCAGTTATACCATAAAAAGTCTGATTGGGGCCTTAATATTGTAGAAACAGAGTCGTGTTCAGTTCCTTAGCCAAGTGCTAAGTAGCTGCCCTGCAGCAGCTTCACTGAACGCTTTGGCTGCACAGTTCTAAGTAAAATGGCAGAGGATTCAGTGTTAAAGCGGATCTTTACCCATATCTTTAAAAAAAAAAAAAAATACACCTTTGGAAATGTTTAGTAATGACAATCTACAAACACATACTTCTAGATAATTGCCAGCTTTGTATTCTTTGCATACATTCTTTCTCTTTTCTTCCTCAGTCTTCTCACAGTGGCCATGTTTACTAAGGGCAGGTTACTAGATCTCCTTTTACTTCCGGGAACTCTGGCACATGTGACTAGATATGTGACTAGGACAGTGACCATGCACATCATCTCAGGGGAAGAAAATGCCTTTCCCTGAGATCTCCTGAGATTACAGATGAGATTTCCCAGCAATGCTCTGCTGATGACAAGGCAATCCCAGTGTGCATTGCTTTGGAATTATTATTAATCATCATACATAGAGGGATGTATTGGTAGAATTTGATTTTTGCGTGTAAAGGTCCGCTTTAAACTCTGCCATTAGTGTAATTTCTACTATTTTACAGGGGGAAAATAGAGAGCCACGGCACATTGGATGTGGCTATGAATTAAATGTATGTTTCATTATCTGAGGAAGAGATAGAAACGAAAATATTCACATGGTTCCAACAATAAGGCTCCTTTCACATGGGCGGTCCGATCGGGTCCGCTTGTCAGTTTATCAGATGGACTCAATTTGATCCCCAATGCAAGTCTATAGGCAGCCGTGTGTAAACGGATGAGCGTTTGTTTACACCCGGTTGACCCCCGGCTCCACAAGGTCCAAAAAAAACAGACGGAACAGTGTAACGTTTCAATGGATCAGATCGTGCCAGATCAGGGGTAATCCGATGTAATGGACACGTCTGTTTACATCAGATTCCCCATAGACACACATGGGGTCCGGCAGTTTCAGGTTTTTTTTCCATTGCAAGATGGAGGAAAAAACTGTACAGACACGGATGTCACAGCGGTGACATTCAATCTGTACTGCTGTGATGAGGATAGGATCTGTGCACGGATCCCTTCAAGATCGGACCATGTGAAACGGGGTCTTAGGCTTTGCCAGTTCAGTCAAGGTTCACAGATACAAAAAACTGATAAAAAATGAATCCGTTTACATCTGTTGTCAGTTCAGTTTACATGTGTGTTTTGGGCCTTTTGTTATTATAGTATGGTAAATTCCCATGATTCTTTGCTTTCCCCCAGCAAGCATTGAGCGTGCCATGCTGCATTACGACATCAGTCCCAAAAACGGACGTAACCTGAACGGATGCAATCTGATGATCAGGTTACATCAGTCCAGGTCAGTCAAAACGGAGAGCTGATGCATCTCAAATTGCGGACCTCAACTGACGCAGATGTGAACTGGTAATCATCAGTTTTCATCCGCACTGCTATAGAGATGCATTGTTGTCCATTTTTCATCTGCAAAGGGAGGGTTGGAAAGCTGACAACCTGAACGCTCATGTAAAAGGGGCCTTAGGTCACCAGCCCACCGTTGCAATAAACAAGTATTTTGAACAAACTGTGTCATTATTCAGACACAGTTTTTCGTTCACACTCGCCCACCAATAAATTATAGGTTTCCACATTAAATTGTGATTTGCGCCATCGGGGCTACTACTATGCTGACGTCACACTCAGCGCTCTGCAGCCACATTCACTTCCCCTGCCAGTGCTAAGTTAGCAGTGCTGAGCTCTGACTTGCAGCACAGCGTTCAGCAGCAGTTTGCTAACTCAGCACTTGCAGCGGCTAAGCGACTGAACGCTCCTCAGGAGTACCAGGAAGAAAGCCATGGACACATGGGAAAAACACTCAAACGCTATCCAGAGTCCAATATTTGTAGTCAAAACTATACATTCTAGCTTAATACTGTGGAACGTTTTTTATAACGTATGCTCTATATTTTGTATAACACCAATCAATCATTCTTAAACATTCATGGACAGGTATCATTTTCTTACCTTGAAACCAGCAACAGAGCCAGACTGCAAGTCCGATTCAATGTTTCCTGGGTCTAGATAGGCAATGCTCATTAAGAAGCCAGGTCCAGTAAAGGCCCAAAGTTTACGGAAACTGAACCATTGCTGCAATGAAAACATTACTATGTAACAATGATATATCTAAAGATAATTGCCATATTCCATAAATAAAATAAAGAAAAAAATAAACGGTAGCAACAAACAGAAGACCACATATGTGATGACATGGGATTTTTGTAAAGTGACGTAGTGATTGGCATTAGGGTGCTTTCAGTGCACAAATAAAAAGAAAAGGTAAATACAGCTTAAATGGGGATTAACCTTTAACCCCTTCGTGACGGGAGACGTACACTGTACGTCCAGCCACAAAGGGACCAAATGACTCGTCACGTACACTGTACGTGACGAGTTATTTGCTGCACTAGAAGGCTGCTAACCGCTGAGAATCAGCGGTTACCTTTCAGTAATAGATGTCTAACTATCTAGAGATCCATTACTGAAAGGGTTAACCTTTTTCAGACACCCGATACCTTAATATCGGGTGTCTGAGAGTCACAGCAAAGCGGACACACATGTCGGCTTTTGCCGGCATTCTGACAGCTCGTATAGATCGAGAGATATCTCTCTCAAGCTATACTGGCTTTTTTTTTTTTTATCTTTTGACTTTCAAGAATAGATACAAAATGTTATGTATTAGACACATAATGTATCTATTCTTGAAAGTAGAATGTTTAAGTTTTCTGAAACATTCACTGACAGCTGAATCCTGAACTGCTGCAGGATCAGTGTCACTAACTTATTATCGGCTGTTCTGAAGTTTGAAGCAGCCTGATAATAAAAAAAAATGTATTAATTTATCAAGCAGTAATAGTGAGATTAATTCACAATGACTGCCTGATATAATTAAATAAATAAAATTTGTCAGTATAAAAAAAGTGAAAAGTGTAAATAAATTAAAAAAAATAGTGAAAAGTGTAAAAAAATTAAAAATAAGGGACAAATAAATGAATGTATGTATTGCATTTTTTTTTAGCTGTGCTGGTTTTGTTAAAAAAAAATACTACAAATCAAAACTGGGAAAAAAAGTTTTTTTTTACGTTTTTTCCTCTTTTTTTAATTTGTATTTGTCCTAAGTGAGGCGTTAGACACACATATGTGATATAAATATATAGCCCTATCTGTCCTCTAAAAAACAATATATAATATGTGTGGGTGCACTTTGTAAGAAAGTATATTACTGACGTGGAAGAATCACACAGCAAAAATGTCAAAAGTGTGTCAGTCATTTACGAACAGAAACCAAAAACAAGCTCAGTCATGAAGGGGTTAATCAAGGTTTAAAGACCAGTTCTGGGTTCGGGAGCATTATCAGCTGTGACCAGTGCAGTTTACTTACACCTCCATCCTCTGGAATGGAGATTTTTTCATCAAAATAGCTTGTAAATGGTTCCCCCTCCACCACCGGCTCAAGGCTATCACTGAGATCTGGCTTAGACCCATGATCTTCTGATCCACTCTCTGTAAAACAAAATGGCAAATAATGATGTGACCAAATCGAAATGTTGCACAATATGGCTCAACTAAACAGGGGGCAACAGTCCAATAGTGTTGTTGCTGGAATCACACATAGTACATTTTAATATGCTATTCTATGACGACAGAGACAAGCCAGAGCCATGCTAGAATGTACGAGCCATTTAAATGAGAATTGCTGAACAATGGATGGACATAAAGTAGTTCTTTTCTGAGGGGCGAATAATTTATTTTTATTTTTTCATAGAAGCACTGCAACAGTTTTAGACAAGCTTTGTTTCTCCTTAAGTGCCATCCCAAAAAGCAATACCAATGCCCCACTGCTATGTTTTGTAAGCAGCTATACTTTGTATGAGGCAAAGGGCTATAATTAATAGCAACTCAACCAAATGAACAATAATTTGACCTGATCTCTAAAACACTGGCTGGAAGGGTTGTATCCCCAAATCCTACACATGGCCTCAGGATTTGTGTCTGTTATGGAGAAAACAAACATTTGATTTCTTAGATCTAATAAGTACTGTTCTGGGTCCTGGAGCTCAGAAGCTTTTCAAGCCTTGAATGGGTTTGAGCCTCCATCCGTAGGTTCCCATCTCACCTGTTAACCAGAGTTTACTTAGTCCAAGCTGTCCACAGGGCTTTATATATGCGAGCAGACTGATGGAGGCTCTCTGTGTTGTTGGGAACTTGCTGTTGGGTGAAAGGCTGAGTGCTGGCAGAACACTAAAAAGGTACATATGATGCGTACTTGTTTGGAGAACCCATTAGGGGGCACCCTGTTAGTCAAAGAATTGAGCAGATGTTCTGTTGGTTTTATGTTAGGGACTTCCTGTACAAAGCCCTCCTGCAATGAACAGAGTTTGTTTGCTGCCTTGCTGAATAAAAGTGTAGGACAAACCTGCTAGGACTGTTCCTGGGTGTCCCCGTATTGTACATCATTTACCACTGCCGCAACCAGTTTGCTAAATATATGAAAGCATTTTATCATTTAAGACAATGAAGGATGAATAGTGTATGGCAAGTGATACCGATGTTTTTATTTTAAACATTAATTGGAAAGAAGAAGTATGGAAGCTGAAATTGTTGATCCTTACCCCTCAAAATGCTAGCTGTCTTTCATATTCATTGTACTTTATGAGTCACCGACTCAGACCAAGAATTCAAGACAACCAGGCAACTAGCATTTTCAGGTGGTCAGCAGGGGCAGCGTGCACATCTCTTTGTAGAGAGATCTACATGACAAGTACAGTGACAGTCCTGGAAACGTATGACTTGTAATCTGATTTGCAGCATGTCTTTGATGTTGTGACCCCCCCATTTTATCACATGTTCTTGATGTGTAGACCTCCCTCAAGCATCATTTGTACAAATTGCAATAACTAAAAATGACATCGTTTCACTATAAAAATGCACATCTTTACTCCAGGTTGATTTTAATCTGGTTTAAACACTACTCATGATCACCAGAGGGAGAAATTCACAACAGAACAAGTTTCTGCAAAACCTGTTGTACAGAATTGTACACATCAGTTCAGCAGTTAAATATTTGCCTCAGCAAAGGTTTGTTTCCTCAACTGTATCTAACCAATAAATATATATTAGAAATGATTGTGTATGAGGGATGTACTGTGACCAGAAATTACAGACATCCCAGATCTCTTTCACTAGTATGCTATACAGCATATTCTCACATTCTCACATAATTCATTCCCACAGCTACCACAGCTACCTCATGTATCATTTCCCACTCCTCTTTTAGATTGTAAGCCCTCAGGGGCAGGGCCCTCATTACCATCTTTTCCTGAATTGTATTGTAACTGTAATGTCTTCCTTATATTGTAAAGCGCTGCGCAAACTGTTGGTGCTATATAAATACTATGTAATAATAATAATAATAATAATACAGACTTAGGAGTCATCTTTTTTTCCTGATCAGAAATGCGTGTCAATCTTAAATATTTGGGTATATTATTTCTATCAAATAAGAATTCCGTGTAGTGTAACGTGTCATGCTGTAATTTTGTTTCCAATAAAGCCATCATGATTCTACACGAAAGAGAACTAAAAGCATGCAGACAAATATAGCAGTTGGCTCTTCAGGCACATTTGCAATGCAGACGGCACCCCTCCCTGCTTAGCACTCTGCATTCTGCTCTCCATTGATAACAATACTCACCACTATAGGACACCTCCCAGACCTGCAGCAAGTCAGCCATATCACTATCATCCAGCAAGCTTTCTTAGCCTCCTTACCAGACACTAAAGCCTGTGTGATAAAGATCAGCACTCTGTACTGTTTCTCAGAAATAGTGTGCAGTGCTCTCTCTAGGGTATAAGGATGATGTTTGTATGGATTAAGGAATTAAAATTCTAATTTAATACATAATCACAATAGAAAGAACACTATGTAAAACCACTGAACTAGCTGTACCTACACAGCTATATGAAGGTTAGTATCACAGTACCCAGTAGTCAATGACATGAAGGATTTTTGTGCTGGAGCTTACCATCTAATTGTCTGTAATTCTGGTCTGACATGGTAGCAGTTTTAACAGGTGACTCGCCTTCTTTTGGATAGGCCACATTAACTGAAAAAAAAGAAAGAGCACAATGTAAGACAAAGACAAACATTTCCATTTTTATTGTTTGCACCATGTAAAACAAGGTCTCCCAGAAGCTTACTGCATTCGCCACACATCAAAGAGGGCCTGTGCTGAGACAAAGGCCATCACTGCTGCCATTCTAAAAGTGCTAGTTACCCGAAGAGTTTTCAGTTGCTTAGCCGCTGCAAGTGCTGAGTTAGCAAATCGACGCTGAACGCTGTGCTACAAGTCAGTGCTCAGCACTGCTAACGTAGCACTCGCAGCGGAAGTAAATGTGGATGCAGAGCGCTGAGTGTGACAGAGAGGTGGGGACAGAGCATCAGCAATTGAGGAAATCACAATTCAGTGAGGGAACCAACAATTTAATGTTTTGGTGGACGAGCACACCAAATATTCCTTGGAAAATGGTATTTCTAAGCAAAAAACATTCAGGGTTGCAACCAACTAATCGATTAATCGATAATGAGAATAGTTGTCAACTATTGGATCCCCTAGCTCTCTCCTCCACGCTGGGAGAAAGGCACAGCAGGCAGTGGGCGGGTGCAGTAGCCAGCCTGCTATTAGTTATTGCATCAGCCCTCTACCTGCTATAATTACATTCAGCTGCCGTCTGCGGAATATTGCCACTGGCAGCTGTCATTCCCTGGCTGAAGTTATTCAAGAGCCATGTGCTTACAATACAGTAAAAAAAAAAAAAGATAAAAATGTGGGAAAAAAGTCCTTTTCCATTTCGGACTGACAAATTCTGCTGAGGGAGGTGCGTTGCAGTGCCATTCATTTTCAATGGCACCCCAAATGCGCCTCCCATCCGCAGTGTGATCGCCTGCACTGGAACGCACGGTACCGCAATGTTGTGCGTTCCAATGCAGTGCAAAATATTGTGCATGCAATTTGATTCTGAAGTAAACTTTATATTTGTAACACTGCATTTGTGTACTTTGTTTTAAATGAAGGATGATATTTAATTTTTTTATCCGATAAACCGAAAAAATTATCAGCCAACTAATCAATTATGAAAATAATCATTAGTTGCAGCCCTAAAAATATTATCCTCCGCCATTTTGCTTAGCACTGTGCAGCCGAACTGCTCAGTGAAGCTGCTGCAATGAAGTACTGCAGAACAGCTACTCAGCGCTTGGCTAAGAAATTGAACACGCCTGTGTATACCTGTGGCCTTTCTGAGCTACTAGTCTGCAACATAAATGGAGTGCAGTCAGAATTCCCATCTTGGGGTGAATGCCTTAAAATTTCAATTGAGCATCAGTGTAGCCCTGCTTGGGCTTTGCGGTCTACAGGGTAATCCTGGCAGGGCTTTAATTGTGCACACCTATCCTTACAGGAGTTTTAAGCCAGGATTTGCATTGTGGTATCTCACAACAACGCACAACAACACACATTAACCCACTACTGTATAGCACCTGTTTTGGTACTTTAGGAAGCTCATTTACATGTATGAACTTCCTTAATGGAACGCAGTAGATTTATCAAATCTTTATTTGAACCTCTTTCTCATTAAAAGACCAACGTTTACTTAGTTGTTTGCCTGGAATTCAGATTTCATTATCAATAGATAAACTCAGCATCACTCTTGTAGGACTTGCATGTGTTATATTCAGAATAACATGTCAAATTGGTAGAGAACTATAAAGCCATTCAGGCTCACCCTAGGGTAAGACGAATGCAGTAATCCTCTTATTCCACAATATCCTTTTCCTGTAATTGCAAGATGTTCATTTGTCGATATTTGTTAATTGTAAAGCTTTGTTATTACAAAATAAATACTTTCTCAGTATGAGCAAGCAGCATAAAAGTGCAAAGAAAAGCAATACAGCCTATAACAATTTCAATTAGAAAAAGTCAATTTGCACACAGATATTGCAAGACTCTGATAGCCACAGGCATGATGGGATTTATTTATTACAGGTATTTATATAGTGCCGACAATTTTACAAAGCGCTTTACATACAGAACATTCTCATCAGTCCCTGCCCTCAAGGAGTTTACAATCTAAACCTGGCCATACACCTATAAATGATCTGCAGATTTTCTATGGCCAGATGGAAAAAGTGCAACAGATTCATCCATCTACGCTAAACTGTGTGGATGGAGGAATCTCCCACTGGGCCAAGCTTCAGTATCCTGCTAGTCGGCCCCGCTGGCTGTCAAAACACCTGAGCAATCTGATTGGATGCCGGCATTGTTCAGGTGTTTTGAGAGCCAGCGGGGCTGACTAGCAAGATACTGAAGCTCGGCCCAGTGGGAGATTCCCCCTCCAGATAGTTTAGCGCAGATGGAGGTGTCTGTTGCAGTTTTTCCATCTGACCATAGAAAATCTGCAGATAATCTATAGGTGTATGGCCAGCTTTAGGTCCCTATTGCACACACATACAGGGCCAGTTTAGACAGGAGCCACCCAGCTCCTACCAGCATGTCTTTGTAGTGTGGGAGGAACCCAGAGTACCCGGAGGAAACCCACGCAAGCACGGGGAGAACATGCAAACTCCTTGCAGATAGTGACCTGATCAAGATTCGAACCAGGGACCCCAGTGCTGCAAGGTAAAAGTGCCAAACCACTAGGCTACTATTTATATTATATATGAGAAACACTGAGAAACCACTTATTTCCAACTGGATGCTGAGAGAAACACACACCATCAGATATTGACATATAGATGTCAGTTTTTCCCCATCATGTCCAAAAGACAGCGGAGGTAATTAGTAGCAGCAACAGGAATGAGAAATGTCTGCACCCCCCCCCCTCACCCCGAGATCTGATTAGCTGCTGACACAAACCTTCAACCTTCAGATTCCAGATGCAATTTCCACCATAGCATGAAAAAAAATGAAAGGTCATGAACATCTGCATCCTTCTGGCATGCATGCATATATGTACAGGTATAGATTTCCAGAATAGTACCCTGGGGGTAGCGGGGAAAAAAGGACTTTATAGAGAAATGATCCTATTAAACTCAAAACACGAGAACCGGAAATTATTGTACTAACAATAGTGTATCCATTTATCTTCTTTGTAGCTAATAGTGCTTTGTTTCTTCAAGGCTGAATCTTTTTTTTAAATTTATTTGGGTGTTGTAAGAAAGAAAAAAAAAAGAGCTGCAGTACTCTCTTTTCCCCATAAGATGCCCTCAGTCTTCTGGGTTGAATGATGCCCAGTGTCAATTAACCCAGAAGACTGAGAGCATACTGTTAGTACAGAGCATCACCAGAGCCAATGAGTGGTACAGACATTATGGCACTCTGCATTATTAAGGACCGCTCCCGCTTGTAGAAGAGGACCAAGTGCATCATGTGACCATCCTGAAGACAATGGAAAAGTAAACAAAAATACTCAAAAAAACACACTAGGTCTTATTTTTGGGGTAGGTCTTATTTCTTTTTTTTCTTATGTATAGGGTGATCAGGGCAATCAGGGGTGCCGTACCTTTCCAAGAGCAATTTGGTAACCAGAATGAGCGGAGCGCACTTGCACTATCGATTCCTCACAGGCGGGAGTGCATTTGGTATCACTCCGCCTGTGACAGGAGCTGGCGCTATAGAGGAGGCATTGGCTTATGCAGCTCCCTGCGCTGCTGCCTCGCTTCCTCTAGCGCTGGCTTCATTGGCACGCTGATTCTCTCCCGCGGCTCTTCAAGTTCCCCCTTATGCCACCATCGGCCCTGGGAATGGTCACAACTAGGTCTTATTTTCGGGATAGGTCTTATATTTTAGCAATTCCCAAAAATAATTTTGGGGTAGGTCTTATTTTCGGGGAAACAGGGTATTGTATGCGTATGTTATATTTGACTCAATCAGAAACACTAGTCTCTTTGCAAGAATATATGTTCCAGATTTTACTGACTAAAAGATAACAATGATTACGGTAGTTTTGCTTTCTATGCTCCCAAATTGCCCCTTTTGCTCCATGGTAAATACTCTCCAAGACTGCACCTGTCGGATGTAACTCATTAATGCCTGTAGGTGTTGAACCTCGATTACATTTACTGCAATAAAATGGAAGTTCCTTCTCTCCTATTTAAATGCCCTGTAATGTGTGTTGGGCCTATAATGAAAACTTCTGCTCATCATTCTTTCAACCTCTTCACAAGTCAGTTCAGGTGAGAAGGAGATGGGAGGATAAATAGCTGCCCCCCTCAGTGTTAATGGCAAAGGATAAGGTGCCCTGTTTCTAAAGTAGAAGCAGCACTAAATGGGCAAAAAACAGGTTGTCAATGAAATGTTCCAGATTTGAAAAGACGAGGGGCGGGCGGTATGAAAGTGAGCAGAGCCTCTGGTCTTAAACAAAGAGGTCACTGTATGAAGACATGTGATCACTCTAAATTCCTCTCACACATGACGCTGCAAAGAAGTCAGAAAATATGTGTTAAATAATTGCATGGGTGCAAAATACCTTAGATTATCAGAGACCGAATAAAAACTAGCATATGGTTGGGAAAAAAAGCTCTAATCTCCATATACATTTGCTATCTCATCAATGTATTTTACCTACAAAATATCAGCTTCAGCATTATTCAGAGAATGGGCCTAAAGCCTACTTAGCCATGTTCTAGCTACTCCGTTATCCTTGCAAGCATTACAAGTCCAACTACTTGTGAACATTTCACAGGAAAGGGGCACAGTTTCCATCAGCTGGTGAACATGTCATAAGATTTTAGGATCTGGGCTGATTCACCTTTCAGCTTAAACAGAATATGACCTACAAAGTATGTGCAAAGTGCAGAGCTCACAAATTTGACACGAGCCACTGTCTAGATTCCTGAACCAGCTGCGGGATCAGAAAATGGATGTCTCGGCTTTGTGATAATGGAACAATGCAAAATAGAAATAACGGTAAAAGAAAACAAAATGTTTGATATAGTCCTTTGAAAGAATGCTAAATACACAAGAGGAAAATGGAAATAGCAACATCTAGAAATAGTGTGCGTGTGTTTACACCTTAAGGCAAACCTGAGCTTGGACCAGTGAAAATGTTTCTTGGATTCCCCTACCACCAGCAGCGAGGAAAGAAGCCCCGTGTCATTTTCAAATCGCTCTAGTAGGAAGTCATACAGGGCTGAAGACTCCCTGCCTGCCCCATGTGATACCACTGGCCCAAGCACCGGCGCTGTCACTTGAGAGGTAGGAAAGTTAGTTATATATCCTGCTCCATTGAGGAGCATAGGGTCGAAGTGAATCACTTCCACTGTTGATGGTCCCCAGCCTTTGATTTGACCTGCAGCCAGGTCAGGTTCACGTCAAAAGCCTTGAGGAAGAGGAAGGGGAACAAGTCACATACTCATCCATAACCGAGGAGGTACAAGGAATAGTCTTCACTCCCAATGGTTGAACAGAGCAGCAGGGAAGTGAAGTAAAGAAGAGTATGTGCTATAGGGAGGGGGGACTTAAAGGAGAACTATGATCTTAGTGCTTTTCACTCACCTCATAGTTCTAGCCGGCCTGTGACAATGAGACTGTCACAGGTCGGCTCAATAGATCGGGAGGTGAGCGAACACATACCGGCGTTCGCTCACCTCTCGATCCTGTCACGGCTCTCTGCCGTGACAGGGGAGGGGCTGGATTCCCCCCTCCCCGCTCCGATCCGTCAGCACTGACTGGAGGAACAGACGGGGGAGGGGGCGGGTACAGCTGGCTCTGCCTCTAGATAGGCAGAGCCAGCTGTCAGTCAAGCAGCTGGGCAGATCCAGACATAATTGTTGGGATCCGCTTCAGCTGCGGCGTCTCAGTATACTGCGAGCTGTAGCTCGCGGTATACGGAGCCTGGGGTGACGGGAGGGCGCTAGTTTGTGTCCTCCCGTTACCCTAAGGAGAACTATGGGGAAAAGACTTAACCCCATAGTTCTCCTTTAAAGCAAAACTGTTGCTTTGTTCTGCCTGAGAAAAGCACATATTCGCTTTAAAGGAGAACTATGAGGTGAGTGATTTTCATTCAACCTCATAGTTCGAGCAGACGTGTGACAATGAAACTGTCACACATTGGCTCTATAGATCGGGAAGTGAGCGAACACATAGCTCGCTCACATCTCGATAATCTCCCTGCAGAGAGCCGTGACTGACACTCACGGCTCCCTGCAGGGATTCCCCCCTCCCCGCTCTGATCCTCCAGCGCTGACTGGAGGAACAGACAGGGGAGAGGGCGGGTACAGCTGGCTCTGCCTCTAGATAGGCAGAGCCAGCTGTCACTCACGCAGCTGGGTGGATCTCAACAGTAATGTCGGGATCGGTCCCGGCTGCGGCAGTCTCAGTGTACAGCGAGATATAGCTCTCGATAAACTGAGCTTTGGATCACGGAAGGACGCTAATATATGTCCTCCAGTGACCCTTACGAGAACTATGGGGAAAAACACTTACCCCATAGTTCTCCGTTAAGGATGGCAGAGAGTCAACATGAAAACATTTTTATACTTGTATTAACAAGGAAATGAAAGATCTGAGGGCAGATCAGCTGTCACCGCTATATGAAGCAGTCGTATACCAATCAACAATGGTATGCTTAATGACTCGTGTCTCTCTAAGCACAATCTGATGCAAAGACCTGCTAATATTATGTAGGGTGCAAATAGCTATGGGCTAGCGGCACTAAGATGGCTTAATGATATGTCCATAGATTGGTAATTCCTTTTAAGCACTTCTCAGCAAAGTAAAGGCCATATCTCAGAAAGCAAAGGTCACTCAGAAAAACACTTGACACGACTGACTGGCCGCCTTGGTCACTGCATTTGTCCTCAGCCAAACAAATTTGGAACATAATTAGCAAAACCTTTGTTGCAGATAAATACCAGGCTCAATATATTCTGACTGATTGTCCCCAAGATACAAGTCTAGAACAAGGGTCCTCTAACATTCCAGAGAAAAGCAGTAAGCAATGCCCCAGGCTCAGTTGTCATTGGCCGTTGATGGCCTAGCACCTGTGATTAGTGTTAGAAGGAATAATACTCCATTGTTGTTGGTCTCGGTGGGACCAATAGTGCCTTATTGTTGATGTTTGTGGGAGGAATAGTTCTCCATTATTGGTCTAAGTGGGAAGAATAGTGTTCCATCATTGCTGCCAGTGGGGGGGGGGGAACAGAGACTCATCACTGGTGTCAATGGAAGGAATTGTGAGCCATTACTGGTATCACTGGAAGGAATAATGCCACGTCATTGGTGTCAGTGGGAGACATAGTACCCCATCATTGATGTCCATGAGATGAACAGTGCTCCTTCGGTGTCAGTGAGAAAAATAGTGTCCCATTGTTGTGGTCAGTAGGAGGAACAGCCACAGTCTAGGGACCACTGGTCTAAAACTGAGGATCAACAAGCTAAACAAGGTTTCACAGCATTAGTAAGACCTCTGTACAAAGCATTAGTAAGACCTCATCTGGAGTATGCAGTTCAGTTTTGGGCACCAGTTCACAAAAAGGATGTTGTTGAACTGGAGAAAGTGCAGCAAAGGGCGACTAAACTCATAAGAGGCATGGAGGAGCTCGGCTATGAAGAAATATTAGCTGACCTGAATGTGTTCTCTCTGGAGAAGAGGTGATGAAGGGGGGGGGGGCATGATCAGCATAAAGGGTCCATATAGTGAGCTTGGTGCCAAATTATTCACTATAAGGTCACTGCATAAGGACAAGGGGGCACTCTTTGCGTCTGGAGGAAAAGAGGTTTAACCTTAGCATATGGAAAGGCTTCTTTTCAGATAGAGTTCTGAAAATGTGGAATAGACTTCCACAGGAACTATTTCTAGCTAGCTCAGGTATCCATTTTAAATAACATCTGGATGTGTTCCTAAATGCACAGAATATTACTATATATTAACAGTGCCGTTTCTAAGGTATTCACTGCCTGAGACAATGG
>NW_017306829.1:300703-304352 GCF_000935625.1 Nanorana parkeri | reverse complement strand
TCATATTAGCATTTTATAATAATAATAATAATAATAATAATAATTTAAAAAAACAAACAAACAAATCAGAGATTGTTGATCCATGGAATATCAGATTGACCTGAGGCCTTGTTCACACCAAGCGCGTTCCAGGAGCAGAGCAGTTACAGACCGGATGAAAACTGCATCCAATGTATTGCAAATGGTATTTTGGGCTCTAGCTCACACTGCAGCGTTCTGTTCCAGAGCAGGTAAAAAAACTGCAGAAAGCCCTATTTTACCTGCTCTGGAACGCATGCAAACGCATCAAAAATGCATGCAAACGCCCTGGAACGCACTGAAAGCCCATTCTAAACTAAAAAAAAAAAAGCAGCCCGGAACGCATCAAAAGCACGGCAAAAACGCAGCACAACCCACTGCACTGCGTGTGCCGAAGCTCATGCAGATCTGGTCTGCATTTGGTGTGAACAAGCCCTTATGGGATCAGAAAGGAATTTGTTTCTCCTGTTGGATCAAATTAAACCATGCTTTGTAGCCTTCTTCTGGATCAACTGTGGACATAGTGTTGTGTTTTAGTAGGTCCCCTCCCCCTTTCTCTCTATAGGTTGAACCTATGTAACTATGCCTAAATAAATACATTGCTACAAATACAGGTGAAACCTCATGGACAGTCAGTAAGGTGAATAAAACAAGAAAATGGTTTGAAGCTAGTCATTTACTGTATTCTTGGTACTGTGTACGATTATTTTACATAATGTAAGCCTATAACTCCTCATTGATGGCACAATTCTATTTCTGCCCTCTCACAGGGTAATCCGGGGTTTTCCCATGTAACTTTCTACTTCCTGATAAAGATTAGATTCCATAGCAGTGGGATAGAAGGTAAGTGGTGGTGCCAATTGACACCTATTGTCTTATTTCAACATAATGACACCTGAAGCTGAACTCCAGGCAAACTGCCAAATTCCAAAAGGATCTGTACACAAAGGAAATGTCATTTTATTCAGCCACTCCTGAAATTCTCAGAACTATGGCAGACAGCAGGGGCAGGTTGGTGAACTCACTCACTGTTCTCTACTGCACTGAAACAATACAGCATTATCACCTCTCCACCCCCAGCATGTAACGCAAAATAAAAAGCATGGGGGGGGCTTGTAAGGCAGTCAGTCAAAGTAAAAAAAACAAACAGTTTTAAAATTAAAATAAAATAAATATAATAATTTAAAAAACATTTTTAAAGTCCCCCGCCCCCGTGAGCACGCACGTCGCCACGTAAGCACGCGCCGGGTGCGCCTACGTATGAAAATGACGAACGCGCTACACATGTTGGGCATCGCTGCGCACGCCGGAGTGAGAGCAATAATTCTAGGGCCAGTATTTTGGGGTATCTCTAAATTGATGACCTGTGGCTTTTAAAGCGTCTTCTATGGACTTTTTGGGGTACTGCAGTTTTTTGCCATTTCACGGACGCACGCAATTTGTAAACTGGGCATGTTGGGTATCGTTTTACTCGTTGTAACCTCATCTTCTATATTTCATTAAAAACAATTGGTATTTTGTTGTGTTTTGGGGCATTTAATTAAATTTGTCACTAAATTTTGGGGTTTAATAAGGAGTTGCGCTAATATTGCGGAACATAAAAATTTGCAACAACAACCATTTTATTCTATAGGGTCTTGGCATTCAGAAAATATATAATGTTGGGGGGTTTTAAGTAATTTTCAAGCCTAAAATGTGGAATATAACATGGGTGCAAAAAATGAAAAAAAAGGCCTCAGTCATGAAGGGGTTAAATATTGTAGACTATTATACCAGGATAGTTCAAGGGACACGTCTAAATGCCTGCCAGGACAAGAGGTAGGGGCAGGTATAAGCCTGTATAGTACAAGGTATACTGTACAAGGAGGGAAAAGAGGGGTGCAGAGGATGACTGTACAGATCTGTGCTGTGGACTACATACCAGTACTGTACTTAAAGCAGACCTTTACATTTAAAAATCCTATTCTTCCAATGTATACCTCTATGTGTGATGATTAATAATAACATAGACATGTCTGGTGTAAAATGCTGTGATTTATAAATAGTTACACTTGCAGAACATTCACTTCCTGCTTTGAAAGGGCAAAAAGACTTCAATTTGCCAAAGCATTGCACACTGGGATTGTCTTGTCATCAGCAGAGCATTGCTGGGAAATCTCATCTGTAATCTCAGGAGATCTCAGAGAAAGGTATTTTCCACCCCTGAGAAGATGTGCATGGTCACATGTCCTAAATCACATGTGCCAGATTTTCAGGGAGTAAAGAAAGAGCTAGTAACCTGCCCTTAGTAAACATGGGGAGGAAAAGAGAAATAAGGAATGCAAAGAATACAAAGCCGGCAATGATCTAGAAGTATATGTTTGTAGATTGTCATTACTAAACATTTCTAAAGGGGTGTTTGTTGTTATTTTAAAGATATGGGTAAAGGTTCACTTTAAGACTACCAGCATAGAAGACACCGACTGTTCTGTAGATAGATGACATGTTAAGTAATTCAAGGTACTTTGATTTGGACCTTGTCATTTAAAAGATAAGTAAAACCTAATCTTTTTTTGGCTTTGCTTCTCTTTTGGGTGACCGGAATACATTTAGTAATGTACTCCTGTCACCCAAAGTCAATAGATAGTGGTCGTATGCCCCAAATTTGACTACAAAAGTAGAAATACACTTAATAGAAAAAATTAACTTTGTCACTAGGACAGGAAATGCAGGGAAGAACGAGAGGAGGTTGAAACCTTTTCCAACTGTGTATTGCTATCTATGTTCCTTCCCGTCTTAAAAGGAGAACTATGAGGTGAGTGATTTTCACTCACCTCATAGTTCTAGCCGACCTGTGACAATGAGACTGTCACAGGTCGGCTCAGTAGATCGGGAGGTGAGCGAACACATACCGGCGTTAGCTCACCTCTCGATCCTGTCACGGCTCTCTGCCGTGACAGGGGAGGGACTGGCTTCCCCTCTCCCCGCTCCGATCTGCCAGCGCTGACTGGTGGATCGGACGGGCGGAGGGGGCGGGTACAGCTGGCTCTGCCTCTAGATAGGCAGAGCCAGCTGTCACTCACGCAGCTGGGCGGATCCCGGCACAATTGTCAGGATCCGCTCAGCTGCGGCCTCTCAGTATATAGTGAGCTGTAGCTCGCGGTATACTGAGCCTAGGGTGACGGGAGGACGCTAGTTTGTGTCACAGTACGAGAAGTCCAACTTCCAAACCAGCAATGAGTGGCTACATACACGTTATCTCTTCACCTATTGCCACATATCTCACACGGCCCCCTCTCCTTGCTTTTGTTTTTTGTTCTGTGCATCCGTTCATGCCCTCTCACTTGAGGCCTAGGGCTGTCCTCCTTAACACCCACCTTGCCCAATCCTGCCTCACCATCATCCCTTGTCCGCCTAAGCGGTCCCAGACCCCAGTACACCATCTTCTCCCACCCAGCCAGATCCCCACCTGCCTGGCAGGTACAACTCAGTCTGAGCGCTTCCCCTCATACCATTGTTCACTTAAACTACCGGTATGTGCACGCCGGTCCGTACACACTTGAAGCAGCACACTGAGTTGCAAATCTCCTGCACCTACTCCCACAAATATCCCACCCCCTACCAAACAAACCCCCCCCCCTTTCTCTCCCCC
>NW_017306829.1:238008-300493 GCF_000935625.1 Nanorana parkeri | reverse complement strand
CCGTGTGAGCGCTTTGAATTAGGACATTTCTCTTCACTTTCCTATGTGAATGAGAACGTGTAACAATTATAAAGAAGGTGTTGCTGATCAAGTCCCCCATTATTAGCAACATCCACAAGCCCATAAAGGCAACATAGCAAGTCAACCCATAGCACAAAAAATATCTATTTGATTCAATCATGTGACATTTTAACTGTGTATGAAGGTAAAACAATCTCTACAAATGTCCTCCCAGCATCAGCGCCTTGATGAGAGTGGCTGGAAATGTCCATTACCTGTGTCCTGCTGATGGTGTGGATGTATTATAACCTGCACCGAATCCTCCTGGCATGCAATGAACAGAAGATAAGCATGTAGAGTGCAGCAAGAAATATTCCGAAATCTGAATAAGACCTTGTGTGGGATCACAGGAGTCAAGGCTTGCCATGCATAGGAGGACCTGTCATACCCACAGACTGATTATCTTGTGCGGACACTTGTAATGCTTGCCGAGATGCTTATGAAAGATTGTTCTTTATCTGTCTACTGCAGTTTATGAATACGTGATAAAAAATAAGCACACCAAACGAAGCGTGAACTTGCAGGATAACAGAATGTTCCATTAACAATGTTAATGACTATTTCCTACTCGGTGATCCCAATGTGACCGATGACGTACAGTACATCAGGGTTCTAAACCGCTCCCCCTTTCTCAGCAATGTATTAATAGGGTCGTACAAAGGCAGACCTTTTACCCGGTACATAGACAAACCCAATATCTGCTCAGCAAGACTCACCAAGACTCAAAAATGATTTGGTCACATACACAGATTGTTGTCAAACTGTTTAATCGGAGAAGATCAAAAAGTAAAAAGGTTTAATTAACAAAGTTCAATTGCACAGAGAAGCGTCTTCATTTTAGCCCCTCATTGGACTCAGCTGGAAAAAAACACAATCACTTTCTGAAAATAAGGATTGTTATTATGGTGTGTTGGCTTTGTGAAAGTATACTTGGGAGAAAAAGCCTTGGGGTTAAAGCCCATTTCCACCTTTGTAAGTGATTAGCATGTATTGTGGTAATGTAGAGGTGCAGTGATGATGTATACATGTACACATTTTCATGACTCACATTGCTGGCTTTCTTCATTTTTGTTTTTATGAACTTTTTTTTAGGGCTGAATCCTAGAAATGTAAATGTTTCGCCACAGGAAATTTAAGGTGGCCATACACCTGCCGATTATTGTACGATAATCACGGGAAATCCCGCGATCGTACGATAATCGGCAGGTGTATGGAAGGCGTGCAACAGTTTCTACGGTACGGTCGCAAGTCTTTTGTCTTACGAGCACGTTGGAAAACTAGCCAAAAATCGTACCTTTTCGGCGGGTTTGTGGCGTGCTCGTAAGACAAATGCTGCACAGGCCGGTGTGTGCACACTGCCTGCTCAGCATTGCAGTCATCGGAAGCCCGCCCCCTCAGGGGGGCGGGCTTGCAATGATCGCAAGTACGATCTGCCTGTCCAAGATGGGCAGATCGTACGAGCTTTTAATTAGCTTACAACCATCGCAAGATGAAAGTCGTGCGATGGTTGTAAAGTGTATATCCAGCTTTAGTCTGACATTGGGATCAGATTGCACAATAGGCTGTAAACAACTGCCCCCCTCCCTGCAATAACAAGATCACTAAACACCACCTCTGCCTTTACACACAATACGCTGTCCAAGTGGGGGGGTTCCCAGTATGTATACTAATGAAGAGAGCTCACAGAGAATTCAGTTTTAATATACACAGATTGCTTGTACAGCACAAAGCAGGCCATTCCCATGATGATATGAAGAGGAAAGCTAACAAAAAACATATGTTTCTGTGTTCATATGCAGTTGTGCCTGCGTCATATTCACTCGGTGTACATTGCTTGCATATGGTTTGGTTTTGTGTTTGATAATGCAATCAAAGCTTACAAAGCTTACTTGAAAAAATCCCTTTTATGTAGTGAGTGCTGCCTTCTGTCTGCCCATCACTTTCATCAACGTCCTGGATTCCCAGTGTGCTTTGCATCTCTTTCCATGCTGCTTGGTGTGATGCAATCTCGATCTCTCAAGACTACATATCCCATCATGCATTGCTTCAAGCAATCAATGATGATGAAGCATTGTGGGAAGTTTAGACGTTGAGTTGTAGTTCCGAATATAAGCTCTGCAAGAGTTGCGTCACTGTCCATGGTTCATGCTGTGGGCCTCTTCAATAAGTAAGCTTACAAACTTCTATATCAATATAGTTATTAGGAGGGGGATAGAACTCAAACTCAATAGAGAAAGACATAGACCATAGATACCCTTTAAGCTGGCGGTATACTGGTAGATTTCCTTATAAACGTTCATATGAAAAAATCTTGTCAGAACATTCAATATTGCCATCAGAGACTTGACACAAGTCATCTGAAATTTTGTTTGTTTGATTTTATTGGAGTTTAAGTGTGGATGGAGTTTTAATGAATGGAGTTTAACCAAAAACCACATCCATTTCGAGAAAGATCTTCCATCCTGCTCCGTTTTTTTCATCACTACGGTTGAAAATGATAGTCCTTTGACCCCCATTAGCTGCTAGAGAATTGGATGAAAACATTTCATATGAAACTCTTCTGGTGTATGGCCAGCTTTAGTCTCTGCTGGAAAATCAGAACACACGCTCCCAGTGATCATGCCCCCCTTCTAATGTCGCTGCTCTATGCCAGAGCATTGTATTGTGAGTGCAGGTCCCTTCCTCTCCTGGCTTCCCTGTTCTTTATTCAGGTCGGTCAGACAGTTTTACACAACGGTTTCTTTGTCATTCTGGGCTGGAAAGGCGGCTGACAAATGACAGAATTAAGATATTTGGGGATTACAATGTTTACTGATCTGAAGAATACATTACAGGAATAGGGGTCAATAGGAATAGGTCAATAATATATCTTATTGACGAATGGATTATTCCATGTATACGTGTGTGGATTTCCTGTATTCTTGCACTTATTTCATGGGACTCGGAAACCTTTCCTAAGGAGTTTATAAAAATAAAACTGAATAGTAAGTTCTGAGCGAGACTGAATCCAGGCTAGGTTACAGCCACAGCAAACAGGCATAGGAAGCATATCATCTTCAAAAGCAAGAAAGGACATTTGCTATGTGATGAAGCACATAGCATTAACGGGCATCGCTGCCTGTTTTCAAATAACGGGCATTTCCCTTGTTCTTAGCTGTACAATGTAGCTGAAGTTTGTTAACGGTCAACCACATGACGAATCTTTTGCCAGCTAACACAGTAAACAGAGGACTGTGCAAACGTTCTAGGCAGGTGAGAAAAAATGCTGTAAAATAAGAATGTTTTCAGAATTTAACAAAATGGAAAGTAAATGAACAGAAGAGAATTCCAAATCCAATCAATATTTGGTGTGACCCCCATTTGCCTTCTAGGTACACTGTCACACAGTTTTTGAAGGAACTCGGCAGGTAGGTTGTTCCAAACATCTTGGAGAACTAAGCACAGATCTTCTGTGGATGTCGCTGCCTCCAATCCTTCTGTCTCTTCATGTCATCCCAGACAGACTCGAGGATGCTGAGATCATGGCTCTGTAGGGCTCAAACTATGACTTCCTGGACTCCCTGTTCTTCTTTACACTGAAGATAGTTCTTAATGACATTGGCTGAAGTTTGGGGTCATTGTCCTGCTGCAGAATACATTTAGGGCCAATCACACACCTCCGTGATGGTATGGCATGATGGATAAGTATCTCCTTGTATTTCTCAGCATTGAGGACACCATTGATCCTGACAAAATCTCCAACTCCATTGGCAGAAATGCAGCCCCAGACATACAAGGAACCTCCACCATGCTTCACTGTTGCTGCAGACACTCATTATTGTACCGCTCTCCAGCCCTTTGGGGAACAAACTGCCTCCTGCTCCAGCCAAATATTTCTAATTTTTTCTCATCAGTCCAGGGCACCTGCTGACATTTTTCTGCGGCCTTGCGGTCAAAAAGCCATACCTCCAACATGGAAACAAGGCTAAGCAACTCAACTATGCATGAAAACATAGGAACTGGGGTGCAGAAAGCAGAAAATATGGCCCGTCTAAAACCCACGTCAGAGAGCAAACAAGAAGGAGTGACTCGTTACCTGGATGTAACACTCGCTTCCTGTGGAGCCTGGATTTGGCAGTCCCATCATATTGTTATCACAGGGGAGTAGTATTGGAAAGTATTTAATATTTTGGACATCTTAACCACTTCCTGGCCGGCCATTGTAAAAAAAACGGTCGGCCAGGAGCTCTCTAGATCTGAGCGGGCGTCTTTAGACATCCGCTCAGACACACTCCCTCAAATAACGGGAAATGCCCGTTATTTGAAAACAGGCAGCGATGTCCGTTAATATACAAGCGATCCACCGGGTATAGAGCTGGCGGATCGCTTGTATGAGGTCCCGTGATGTGCGCCCCCCCCCCCCGCTGTCAAGCTGGTCCCGGGCTCCGCTGTGCCCGGTGCGAGCCCAGGACCAGCATAAGGCCTCCGTCACAGGGGATCAGAGGGAGCTCCGGCCCCCTCTCTGCTGTTGGTCTATTTACCCGACGTGACCCCGTCTTTTATATTTTACCAAAAATATGGGTAATAATCATTGTTTCCTAACATAATGGGGGAAAAAACCTTTTTCCCCAAAAATTTCAATAATTTTTCCTTAATATAGTAAAAAAATAAAACCCCCAGTGGTGATTAAATGTCCCCAAAAAATGGTATCAAATTTCTTTCAGTAAAGCGTTGCATGACGGAATAAACGTCAGTGAAAGTACCGCAGCGCTGAATACTGAAAAATGGCCTGGTCAGGAAGGGGGTCTAAACACCTGGTCTTCAAGTGGTTAATGAAAACACAGGAAATAAGATTTCTTGTTTTATAATTATGGGAGTCAGCTCCATTTAAATAAAACTTCACTAAAAAGTGGGTTTTTATTCTTATTTTATGAGTAAAAGGTCACGTTGAATTTACTAACCAACTTATATATAACACAGGAAACGTGTCCCTCGCACTTTCCCTTTCCATCAAGAATATATAAATATATATTCTTGCATCAAACCTGCTGTACAGTTTACAAATGACATCAGAAATATTGTCAGGAGCTACTACAATGATGAGAGCACGCTATGCCAACCCGGACATATGGACAAAGAAAGGTATGAACCAGGTCTGGCACTGCAGCTGTAATCTATACTTTACTGGTAGACTATGCCAGACACATCCTATTATTATTTGTATATAGTCACACATTCTAACCCCCCGGACAACTCAGTTTAGGTTGATGATATAAAAATGGCAGCAGCTTACATTAAGATTGTAACATCAGACCATCTTTGCTATCATGAAAACTACAGTACATTTCATTTTTACATAACAATACCGCTTTTATGGCTACAATGGACCTTCATTTCAGTACAGCATTGCATGACGGAATAAATGTCAAAGTACTGCCGCGCTGAATACTGAAAAATGGCCTGGCCAGGAAGGGAGTGTAAACACCGCAGACTTCAAGTGGTTAAATGCCTTTATCACAGTGACAAGTTTAATGTGGAACTCCAGCTGTAATGATTGATATATACTTACACTGACCCAGCTTGGTACAATTTAAGTATACAGTATAGAAAAAATGATGTCAGGTAGGGCCATGGGGACCGTGTAATAATCTGTAGTAACTGCAGCTACTACAGTACTTTACGGTGATCTTCTGGGTCCTACTACAACTGAGTGCCATAGCTGCAGCTACTATAGTGTAGGATCCCAAGTGATAGGATAGGATCCCCATGGCCTTGGACCGTCCATATAATGAGGCGTCTCTTTGGGTCACGTGGGGCGTTAGGCAGAGTGGCATGGCCGCTCTAATGCACAATGTTTGCAGTGTGCCTGCTGCCCCCTTCCCGGCCAGAGCGTCCCAAGTTGCTAGAGCCGGGGGGAGGGGAGGGAGAATGTGTAAGGGCCATACATATCTCTCTGCCCAGCTCTTACAACCTGGGGCTCTTTTGCCGGTCTCACGCCGAGCTCCTGGCAACCAGACATCACTGTCGCCTCCAAGACTCCGACCAGAGCGTGACATACCCCTGGCCGCATCAGGCGGCAAAAAAAGTCAGTGAGCTGGGCGGGACGCCGGCCAGAGTGGGCTGCAAAGCCGCAAACGTGCACAGCACACCACCCCTGAACGTGCACTGTCTGCACCTTCCCCCCACCTTAGGCGGCGAAAATGCTAGGGACGTCCCAGGAGCCGGGTAGCCAATGCTCCTAAAAAAATCCTATTTGCTCCTGGATTGGACAGACCAGCTCCTGAATTCCAAATGAATTTGTCCACCCCTGATTTATATACTGCATATGGAAGTATATATCTCATTATAGGTGGAGTTCCACTTTAAGTGTACGGTCAACATACTGTTTGAACTTCTGATTGCAGAATCCATTATTGAAGAGCTGAGATATGGAATCAGCACACACAATGATAAACATGTTACCGAACACACGGTGCAGGGAGAGCCACATACTTGTCTGTTGGGTAATATGATCTGTCTGAGGGCACCGGTCACATGACCAGTACACATCCAATCACAACAATAATACATTATGAAACCCAGCATGACTCTACTAACATATGAAGACTGATCTATGGTGATAAGATGTCACCAGGTTACATGCTCCGCTGCTTCATCATAGTACTAGAGGAAAGGTAATGAGAACACAAAAACAAATGATGACGTCTGATTGGTTGCCCCATGTCAGTGTTCATTTTCTTTTCCCCATGTATAATGAATCAGTCATGTCCACGTATTAGGGGACTGCTAAATGTTCCCCCAATCTGTGCCCCAGTAATACTTCAGTCAGGTGACTTATGAAGTACTGAAGCCAGGGGATCAGTATGACACACAGTTAGCATTTGTAGTACAGCTGAATGACAGCCTACATAACTCCGTCCTTTCAGGTTCCCAACCAATTACCTGCTGGACACCAGGAGATCACACTGCCATAGTACAGGCCAGCCGGTCATGCAGAGAAATCATTAGCATTGCTCATCAGAGAACACATCTGTCACATACAGAGCTCGGCTGATCCCTCTGTGTAGTATTATGTCCATCACCAGTACACAGACAGGGCAATGCTCAGCTCAGTCCACACCTGGCAAGTTCTGCTGATTAATACACAGTACACCGGATAGAATATACAGGCCAGACATTCCTCCAAATCACTACTACAGTGAAAGTTTCCGGCACACAATAAGGTGACAACACACTTACCCTGGCAGCTCTCTCGGGCATCCGGTGGGTCACCTCGCGGTTTCCATGGCACGTATAGCCCCGCCTCCGGTTGACGTGCCCCGGAAGAATGAATGGTGAGAGCCACGCTCCTGAGCTGGGGGACCCCCTGCCGGAGAAGGCGGGTATTGCACGCAGCGCTGAGTGTCAGCTGCATTGAAGGTCAATGTCTGGGTTAGCTGTGTACAGTCAGCTTTATCGGCCGGGACTTTTCCACATACATTTCACGTGAAAACCATACATTCCATTTATTTTGTTGTAATATACAATTGTTTAATAAAAAATAACAGAGACCATACATCTCAGTCTGCATACATAGCTCAAGTTTAAAGAACTCCAGAAAAATCTTTTAACCCTATGCAGTGGGGCTACCCCATGCACTGAAAGGGTTAAAGGAGAACTATGGGGTAACTTTTGTTCCCATAGTTTTTGTTAGGGTCGCAGGAGGACATATACGAACATCCTCCCATGACCCAAAACTCACCATATAGCGGGCTATTGCCTGCCGCATGCCGAGAGCACCGCAGCCGGGACAGATCCCAATAATACTCTCAAGAGCCACCCAGCTGGCTGATTGACAGCAGACTCTGCCTATCTAGAGGCAGAGCCAGCTGTGCCCGCCCCCTCTCCCATCCTTTCCTCTAGTCAGCGCTGGAGGATCAGAGAGGAGAGGAGGAGGAGGAGAGGAGAGGGGAAGGGAGGGTAGGGGAAGGGAAGAGAGGGGAAGGGAGGGGAGGGGAGGGGAAGGGAGGGGAGGGGAGGGGAGGGGAAGGGAGTCCCTGCAGGAAGCAGAGACTGACAGTCACCACTCTCCGCAGGGAGATGATCGGGAAGCAAACGGCGGTATGTTTTTGTTCACTTCCTAAACAAAAGAGCCGACCTGTGACAGTTTCGATCTCACGTGTTGTCTCTAACTATGAGGATGAGTGTAATTCGCTCACCCCCATAGTTCTCCTTTAAGTGCTCATTTGTGTCTAGGGACACAAATAAAGTTCCACTCACACGAAGCTCCAAGCCGGCTGTGACCGCATTCCCTCCAGCCTTTCTCCTGTTCCTCAGCATCCTCAGGTCTATGCACAGTGTATAGAATGTGATGATTTACAGGACCTTGGACCACTGCAGCGGAAGGGGAGACACACTGGAAGGACCCGTCTAAAGGTGCCCATACACCTTGCGATTATCGTACGATAATCGCGAGAAATCCCACGATCGTACGATAATCGCAAGGTGTATGGAAGGCGTGCGACCGCTTCTACTGTACGGTCGCACATCTTTTGTCTAACGAGCATGTATGGAAACCCGCCAAGAATCGTACGACTGTCGGCGGGTTTGTGTCATGCTCGGGAAACAAATGCCGAACGGGCCGGTGTGCGCAAGCGCACACTGCCCGTTCATCATTGCAGTCATCGGAAGCCCGCCCCTCAGCGGGGACGGCTTTCGATGATCGCACGTACGATCTGCCTGTCCAAGATGGGCAGATCGTACGAGATTTTAATTAGCTTACAGCCATCGCAAGACAAAAGTCTAGCGATGGTTGTAAGGTGTATGGCCACCTTAAGAGCAAGCTTGTCTCAGAGCTTCAGGTGAGTATAACATTTTTTTTGTAAGCTAGACACAAATGAACACTTAACCCGTACAGTGCAGGGCTAGCCCCACTACAAGGGTTAATAAAACATTGAAACACTTTTTTACATAGGTTGAAAAAAGAAAGACACTATTGAATGAATTCAATGGAAAAAAATGAATGAATAAATTGAAAACCTGGATCTACAGAACCCAAAACCACTGAGGATTCAGAGGAAAGCAACAACATCCCTCATGAATCATGGTTAAATTTGCCCCAACAGAGGAAAATAATTCTTCTTTGGTCACCTAAGGGCCCGTTCACACTACATGCGGTGACTTCTGTTTGTCCACACTTGCTCAACGCCACTCATCGTAAGGGAAATGAGAACACAACTTTCTATGTGTCCTGTTCACACTGCACCACTGCCTTCAGGTGCGTGTCAGTGCGTCGAGGAACAATGGAGACACGTCGGAGCTCACATGAAGTCACTGTCCGTTTCCATAGCAGAGCTGCAGTGCATAGGAATGAATACAATTTTACTTAGCTTACCAAAGGAAAAAGATTGTTGTAAGAACTAAAGGCACTGCCTGTAACCAGGGTTCACTATCCTGCATGTCAAAATGGATTATTTTACATGCAGCTAGTGTGAACACACCCCCTAAGGAATTCAAATATTCCCTGGATCAACAATCTCTGGTGTAATTACTTATCAATGGTAATCCTTTCAGTTTTTCTTCACTATAATTGCTTTATTATTCTGTGTATTTTACATAGGCGACACCCGGGTAATGTTCTGGCCCCCAATCGATGATGTGCAAGTACCAACACTTGCAACTTGAGTCACAAAGCTAACGCTGCCTTTCCAGTCCAAATGGCTTTAAGAAACAAATAAATGGGTGAGCATTCTGCATATCTGAGTGTTCGGAGGGAGTGAAGGAGATGTTCACTGCTCAACACCAGAAGGATGGTTAGATCATAATGTCACACATCAGCTCTATAGCTTGAGAACCGAGTGATCACAAAACGCTGACGGTCCAGAGAGCGATGACTGACAGTCACCGCTCCCCGCAGGGATTCCCTCCTCCCCTCTCTCTATTCCTCCAGCACACATTAGAGGGATAGGCAGGGGAGGGGTGGGCACAGCTGACTCTGACTCTAGAGAGGCAGAGTCAGCTGCCAAGCAGGCCCTATGTGCTGAGTCTGGGTCACAGGAGTGCATTAGTAAATGTAAATGAGAACAATGGCCAAAAAAAGGTTTGTCTTAGTTTTCTTTTAATTCACAGATGAGTTAAGTTTCTTGTACACATTTCTTGGCTTTTTGCAATATTTTGGGTGTAAAATTCAATTTGCAGAAATGACAGCATTAGTTATAGCTCCTCAAATACTGCTATCTATAGGCTGATAGAACTGATTGTCAGTGGGGTATCTACTGATAAGAGTATAAATCCGAGGTGGTGATACAAAATTGATTCATGAGACATAAAGGCTTTCAGTGTTAGACAACTACTTCATGTGAGAATAATGCATTGCACACCTTGTTAATAACTATGGGAATTGTACATTTCAAAGAAAATTAAAGTGAAATAGCGAAGGCAGTGTATAGTCCTGTGTGCCTGGAAATGGAAGTCCATGCATTTTGTATAAGGGAGTAAATGTAATTCTTCTACCATCAAACAACCTCCTTGCCATGTTTAAATATAGAGATCACGTGGAAATATTTCCATAGTCTTTCTCTTTAGGTTCACTTTCATCACAAGGTTATTATTCCATTCTGTTTCCTCTGGTCTAATGGAAAACCAGGTCAGTGTCAAATTTACTCCCCGGTGAATTCTATCTGGAAATAACACTTTTGCCAAAAACAATTCAGATAGGAAAGGTTCTTCTATGTTATCTCCAGAATACCAAAGATCTTTTATTACTGAACCAGGGACAGGAAGTGGGCAAGAGGAATAAAGTGGATCTTCAAGTGAGGCATTCATTTATACTGTAGGAAGGGAATTCAGTATACATTCACAAGGTGAGAATTGATGTAATTTTAAAGAGAGAAGCTGATTGGTTGCCATGCACAGCTGCTCCAGATTTTGTCCGCTCCACTTTTGATCAATTCCCCTCACAATGTTTTGGTGTGTTTACTAGAAACACTCGCCCTCTCACAAAAATTAAAAAGGATTCGTTTTGGTTAGTGTTTTAAAGCTGTTGGAATTATAGCTTGATGTTTATAAAATGTATATTTTTGGCAAAGCAGTGTGATCTACATTAGAGGATGCGGCCTGCCTGAGGAGGCATTTTCACCATGGCATTCATATTGTGTAGGAGGGCCCATTCACACCACATCATCTCCAGACCAGACCAGACCAGATTGTTTCCGGACCCAAAATGCATCCCAAAGTATTCCTATGCCATTTCTGGCCTCTGTTCACACCAGCGCAGTCGGTTCCAGCCCAGCCCAGAAAAATACTGTGGGCAGGTTCACACCATTTTCCGGACTAGATCTGTAACACAGTGCATTGCGTTTTGATGTGTTTTTACTGCTATTTTGCGGTGTTCCAGAGTTTTTTCTTTTAGCTTAAAATTGGCTTTTAGGTGTGTTCCAGTGCATTTGTATGCATTTTTAGGCATTTCCATGCGTTCCAGTGCATACCAGACAAAATGAGACCTGCAGTATTTTTTCTGGTGTGGTCTGGAATGGACTGCGCTGGTGTGAACAGAGGCCATAAATAGCATAGGGATACATTAGGATGCATTTTGGGTCCGGAAACAATCTGGTCTGGAGATGATCTGGATATGGTGTGAATGGGCCATGCATGTCTCATTTTGTTTGGTCTAGAATGCATGGAAACGCATCAAAAACGGATACAAACGCACTGCAACGCACCTGAAAGCCATTTTAAGCACACAAAAAAGAAAAGCAAAACAAAAAAAAAACCTGCTCTGGAACGCGGCAACATTGTGGCAAAACGCAATGCACTGCATTCCTGATCTGGTGCAGAAAATGGTGTGAACCTGGCCTTAAGCAACATTTCCTTGTATATAGACAAAAAAAGGGTTTCATCGCTCCATCCAGCACCGGTTTAGGACACATGTAGGCGGGTGCTTGCCAGGAGCCATCCACGCTCCACAAATGCAAGATTTGAAGAAAAAAGCTGCACACTGCTATTCACCAGTACAAAGCTTCAATCCATAGAACTTGCAACTTCCATCATGACAGGACTCGCCACCCAGTGGCTGCCCACCTTTAACGTGTTTCACCTGTATGGGCTTAGTCGTAGAGCCTAAGCCGACTAAGTCCATTTAGGTGAAACACGTTAGAGGTGGGTGGCAAGTCCCGTCATGCTGAAAGTTGTAAGCTCTATGGATTAAAGTTCTGTACTAGTGAATAACAGTGTATGGCTTTTTTCTTCAAATCAAGCAACATGTCCTCCTCATATGGTTGCTATATCCCTTTTTGGGGGGGATTTGGTTTATACTCTGAATGGCACTGACTCTGCCTGGTTGACACCTTTCCGTTTTGTAGCGCGTTCAACGCTCTATGAACGCTCTACAAAACGTACTAACTTGAAAATCCCATTATTTTCTATGGGTATGGTTCACACCTTTCCGTATTTCAGCCCGTCTGAACTCGCTACAAAACGGCCTACGCCCAAAGAAGTACATGTACTTCTTTGGGGCGTTTTGGTCTCGCGTTTCCATTGGGATACAACCAAGAAGCCCTCGGAACCGCGAATCGCGGTACAAATGCGCATATTCAATACGCCTAGGTGTGAACCCAGCCTTAACAAGGAATCTAAATCTAGGCAAGTGTGTTCCCTGGTTCCAAGCAGTGCCCTTGCTACATTTTATTGGGAGCATTGCAAACAAACAGTATTGTGATACAAAGCTACAGTTCTGCCTAACACCTCTGTGAAATGCGTGTTCAATCTAGTTGCAATAGATGAAATAGAATTCACATTTATTGTCTAATTGAATGTACAATTTCAATATTTCACTTTCGCACCGTTGCAATATTTTGTGGGTAGGACTATCAGGTAAATTTTTCTAATTTGAATTGACTGGAGTTGCTCTGTAAAGCATTCAACCCTAAAACGTTTCAACCGATATGTAGATTTATAATTACTATTCACTATTCGGGTACTTCTGGCTCTTGCCAGCTTTTTGAATATTGCTTATTGTCAAGAGAGATCTTCTGAGATAAAAGCCCTCATGTTTAACACACAAAAGGGATGGTAGATTACCCAAACCTGTCATTCATTCATTAGGCTTGATTTACTGAAAGCAAATAAGCTGTTCACTTTGCAAGGGAATTCGCACTTTGCAAGGGAATTTTTCCTTAGACTAGTGAATATAATATAATTCAATCATGTGCAAGCAAAAATACGGTTTTATTTTTATTTTCCTTCACGTGATTGGGTATTCTTTTACAAAGTGAATTTTTACCACATTCACTGAGGTAAAAGAAACTTCCTCTGCAACATGAACAGCTTATTTGCCTTAAGTAAATCAACCCCCAAAGTTTAAACACAGTTCAGGTCACACAGACCTTAGGAGAGGAGCAGTGCATCTTTTTTTTTTCTTTTCAATTAAACACACGCGCACACACACACACGCTCTTTGATAAGAGAGTCAAGAAAAAGCAGTAATACATCATTTAAAAATATTAAAGGATTATATATGATACTAATTAAGCACACTTCCAAATGAGATATATATGATACATCAATCTTGGTCTTCCCATCCAAACTTACGCGTAAAGTTTGGATGGGGAATAAAAAGCAGTTTTGACATACCACATAAGACAAATGTTTGTTCAGGCTAATGATGTAAGGTTGGATGTTTCATTCACTGAATTGCTAGTAACCGTTATCTGTTGGCACCACTCCCAGGTCACCACTGTGCTGGTAGCATGTAACGGTAGCAGTTCCCAGTTATTTAAAGGAAACCTGAACTGAGAGAGATACAGCAGATGCCATTGCCGACCACCTATAAAAACTGATGACCTTCTATGTCAATGATCCGGGACAAGCATGCATGTTAGTAAAGACAGAGTGCAGTCAGAATTCCTATGCAATATACTCAATCTAAGTAGTCACTCAAAGTATTAAAGCAGATTTGCCAGCATGCCAACTAACATTTTTTTAAAGGCTAGGTCAGCAGGGGTGGCCTACTTTTTTTTTCTTCATAGCGAGTTCCTAATTACATTCAAAACTAAGGATGGATGGAAGGACAGCTCATAGAAGCTCATAAGTCCACCAGTATTCTCCCACTGGCCTTCTAAAACATGCCTGAGTTGCTAGTCTACTAGACTGAGCTTTTAAATACTACTAGAATGTAAGACCAGAGAGCACATACATTGTAAATGGCTTGTATCAAAAAAGATACAGTGATGGAAATGTTGTGAACATTTCTAAGCAATTTGTATCCCATGGAGAAAATCTATTGATGATGTTGAGGATGATTTCGAATGTCTGGGTATTTAAGGCTGGAGAAGAAGGCATAAGACAGAGAAAAAAAGGACACATGCTCAGCAGGAGGCCAAGGCCATGGGAGTCAGTATCTATAATAATGTATTGTTTTGTCTAACTTGTTTATTGTAAATTTAAAAAATATATACTTATAGTTAAAAGATTGTAGAAGCGCTTCTTGGTTTTTGTGCATCGACTTTAAGTGTCAAGATAAGTCTCTTCAGATGCAGCTCTGCGCTGATTTACAGTAAACGTTCGTTTTCTAGTTATCATTAGTTCTTTGACTGTCCTGTTCCTCCTATAGCTTCATCTACCTAATGAATTACTGACTCAGGAAAAAACATGCAGGTCCACACTTCTGACCACACTGACTGCATGCTTATTTCATGCGAGTGACTCAGTAAGTAGTCATAGGATAATCATGTCAGCCAGGGAACTACCAATGCCCATATTCCCATCGTGGTAGGTTACTTCCTGTTCTGCTGTGTAAAAGAAAAATCTGGAGAATTGGCTAATGTGGATTTACAGGGTTATTCACTAAAGAGTGAAGAGTTTGGAGAAGGCAGGAGAAGTGAACAATCTAGACCAAAATAGCCGATTTGGAAACATTCTCCAATTCAGCTCACTTTCCAGTTCAGCTATGTTGTCCTAGATTGTTCCCTTCTCCAAACTCTTCACCCTGTGTGAATAGCCCTGTTTGTTTTAATATGGCTTCATGCGAGTACTTTTTCTAAGCCATACAATGTCTGATTCTAGTCAATGGTCAGTTACTTTTCCTGTATGGTACAAAATAAATGACTGTTAATGCATTAAGCCATAATGACACAGACATATCCTTTTATTATAAAACTTAGAGAAGAACTCCAGGGACAGTTTCAAAACTTCAGAAGTATAGATAAGTGTTTACCTCTGCCGTTTAGTTTCTCCAAACAGTTATTCACCATGGAATTTGTGTCCATCAGACATTCAGTTTATTGATTATTCTCAATCTAATGAATTGATGGATTCTAAAAATCATGCCGCTGAGCATTTTCCAAAGTTTAGAAACTAGATTTAATGCTACTAAAATGCACATGATGCTTAACGGCTTATGTACATGAGTATTTGTTTGCATCTGAACTGGTTTTCTTCCCCACACACGTCATTGTAAATGGAAAAACAGCTCAAAGCAACTCCTTGAGGATGGAAATGACAAACTGAAGCAACTCAGCAAGTCAAAGCAACTCCAAAGTATCTGAAAGCATACTACATTTGACCTGCTACTGAGAAATGAACATGAGTAATCAGTAAAAGCAGTCATTAAAGTGTCACTAAACTCCGGAGTTAAATCTTAAAAATGCATTCAAGTACCTTAACTATTGACCAAAATGTATCTTATTTATTGGTGTATCACTCGGCTGTAGATCCTTAAATCATCTCTGAATTGGTGCTGACACTGTCCTTCCTTCTAGAGGGTTGCTTCTTTTTTTTCACCCATGATCCCTGTGTGCGTTGTAAAGTAGCCACCGCTCCAAGCTCGCTCCCGTGATGGACTACAATCTCATGTTAAGTTTACTCATTTGTACTAAAGTTGTAGTCTATCACAGGAGCTAGCTTGGAGTAGTGACTACTTTACAACGCACACAGGGACCATGGGGAACAAAAGTAGGCACCCTCCAGAAAGAAAGGACAGTGTCAGCACCAATTCAGAGATGATTTGAGGATCTACAGCCGAGTGATATACAAATAAGATACATTATTGTTAATAGTTAAGGTACCTGAATGTATTTTTAAGATTTAACTTCTGAGTTTAGTGCAACTTTAGCTACCAAATTAATCATGTAAAAACAAAAAAACTTACCAAGCTCACAAGGAAGGGACCCAGACTTTTGGTTCTTCATCCTTTGCTCACTCAGGCTCTCCAAACACTGGTCTTGGTACTGCGCCACTATTTCACTATTGAAGTGGCCTCTCCCACTAGATAAGTATTCTTTAATCTGATCATCATTGGCTGGCATTTTTCCCTACAAGTAAAGAAAGGAACATTGAGAAGCCAGTTAAAAGTGTGCAAACAGAGTGAAGTGATATTTTCCACCAAAGGATTACATTGTAAAACTGACACTTATCAAACAGACTGAATAATAATTCTCTGTCTTGTACAGCAGCCAGAGATAGAACCATTTCTACGTGCTTATAAAAGGGGGGGATTTTGTTCTTAACCCAAAGTGTAAGCTGCATTGTGCTTGTAACAATGCATTTTTGTACATCTTTTAATAAAAAAAGAAAATGATTATGTTTCGTGAGCCAAAAATACTGGTGCACAGTGTTCCCCAAACAAGTCTACAGTTAGCTCTGAAATGTAAAAAATATTTTTTTTTAGAAATATGTTTGCTATTTTTTCTTCACATGGTGTTACGTACATCTGTCCCAGTTTGTTAGTATTGTGCTTTTTCAAATTTTTCACATGCGTGACAATTTTGGCAAAGTAACTAAGCATTTTCTGCTTAAAATGGTACAGCTTTTAAGATGTACAAATAATCTACCAAACGGACCATCTCCTCCAAATTCTATCCAACCTACCCTTAACGTGCCACTGAGGCCAGGTTCACACCATTTTCCGGACCAGATCTGGAACGCGGTGCATTGTGTTTTGCCGCAATTTTGCCACATTTTTTTTCTTAAAATGGGCTTACAGGTGTGTTCCAGTGCGTTTGTATGCGTTTTTGATCCATTTCCATGCGTTCCGGTGCATTCCAGACAAGGAAAAATTAGACCAGCAGTATTTTTTTGGTCTGGACTGGAACTGACTGTGCTGGTGTGAAGAGAGCCCAGAAATACCATAGGGATACATTGGGATGCTTTTTTGGTCCAAAAACAAACTGTTCTGTATATGATCCAGACATGGTGGGAACAAGCACTAAACTCAGAAGTCAAAGGGTTATTAAACCCTCACTTTTTTAGCCTTTAATATCACTTTAATTCTTAAAAATGCATTCTAGTATCCTGTTAACAAAAATGTATCTTATTTGTGTATCACTCGGCTTTAGATCCTCAAATCCTCAATAAATCTCTGAATTTGTGCTGACACTGTCCTTTCTTCTGGAGGGTGCCTACTTTTGGTCCTCATGGTCCCTGTGTGTATTGTAAAGTAGCCACCGCTCCAAGCTCACTCCTGTGATGGACTACAATCTCACATTTAGTTTAATCATTTGTATTGAGATTGTAGTCCATCAAAAGCCCACAGTGGGGGATTTCCATACTTGTTAAGCGGCCATAGAATTAAATGTAAGTAGTGTAAACACATGCCTATATGGTCAGCCAGCTTACGTTTTCAGCATGAATACAGAGTTATGTGTATACCAAGTCCTAAAATAGTATACACACATCTGAGGAGTTCTAGACGGAGGTAGGCAAGCTCCGGCCCTCCAGCTGTGGTGTAACTACAAAGAGGCAGACTAATGATGGGATTAGTTTCACCACAGCTGGAGGGCCAGAGCTTGCCCACCCCTGCTGTAAAAATCTGTTTTAGACCATAGTTGGCCACCTTTTGGGTAATCCTGGTAAATATACCTACAAGTTTCTTCCTCTAGGCTGCCTCTTAATCATAACATGAGTAATGAGGAATAAAATGTACTACTCTTGTGGCAGTATGTACCGGAGCAGAAATGGTTTAAAGAATTAATGGAACAGTGTGGTCACCCATATGTGTACTGAATTCTCTTCTTAATTGTGTCCCAACTCTTCTTCCTACATAACAGTGACGTGCGGTACCTCTGGTGCCGGGTGAGGCATTCCTCAGCCTCGCACCCAGCATGCCCGCCACTCTCAATGTCTGGATGGGGGAAAGACAAGAGGTTAAAAAAAAACAAAAAACATGAAAAGAATCCCAATAATGCAGTAACATTAATCCTCAGATCTTGACATAGGAAAGCAGAAACACACATGGGCTGCCCCAACTCACAAACTATGGGCCTGCAGGATAAATATTCCTAACTTTTAATTAGAAAACACAAGCATATGATATAACAGGCTAGTACAAGGTTTCTGGCTCATGAGCCATAGTCATTTTTCAGATGTATAAAATTAATTTTACAAGCAAAATGCAGCTTACATGTTGATTTCAGCTTGTTTTCCTTTATGTAAGCACATAGATTTGTACTGGAATGTGAAAACCGCTTTAAGGGAATGGGCCCTTAGTTTTGTTTTTCAAGTTTTGAGTGGTTTCCTGGGCAGGAATATTTTATATATATTCATCCCGTAGAAAGAATTGCCCTCTGTGATACATTAACTAGATCCTTTATTGGATCCATCTCAGATTGCAATAGTATACGATTTAAACCATAGATGAATAAAGTGCGCTATAGCCTTCGCCACTGATTTGTAGCTTAGACAATCTAGGCTACTGTCACTACATAGTCATGTGGCCACCCATCACAACTATCTGTTTAGAGCTGTTCTGTGCGTATGCGTACGGCCGAATACGTCCGGACAACCGCTCCTGTGTGAATGGAGCCTCATACATGTTTTGAAGAATCAGCCCATGAAGAACAGCATGTTAGAACAGCATCCCCAATTATCTGAGTATTTCTAGAAAAGTGTATCAAAGACTGTACCATAAGAATGTGGAAGGATACATATCTTTTGCATTTCAATTGTTGATCATTCAGAGATTTTAGAACATTCCAATCGGGTTGATTGCTGAATTGCAATGCACATCTCATGAAAAGCTTTTTCCATAGAGTGCAGTGAATCCTTTAACCAGCAGTGATAAGATTCTGTTCATCCTGCAGCAAACAGTAACTGGCACAAATAGAGCATGGCTACTACCTACTACCCTTTTAAATGCACCTTCAATTATCCAAATGTGTATACCGCAGAAGATATAGAATGATCCTAATTAGGTAGTACAAAGTGCAGGGACTGATGTTTGCATTTCAAATGCTGCACAATTTGGAGAAACCATCCAAAGATAACTAGCATTTGTATGCATGAGGGCTCTTTATCACGTTCACAGATGTGTTGGAAAATCACTAAGTATAATAAGCAGTTGTGGCCCCTTCCCTGTAGAAAAAGTAACAACCCCTTCTCCAGACATTACATTCCAATAGACAGCATAGAAAAACACAGATGGATCCTGGAGGTTGGCAATCCACAAGATGACGGGTATATATCTCAGTGCCCATTGCTCTTTATCAAAATCTGCCTGTTCGTGAGTCACTTAAAGGAGAACTATGGGGTAAGTGAATTACACTCATCACTATAGATAGAGCCGACGTGTGACAAAGAAACTGTCACAGGTCGGCTCTGTTGATCGGGAAGTGAGCGAACACATACCATCACTCGCTCACTTTCCAATCATCCCCCTGCAGAGAGCGGTGACTGTTAGTCACAGCTCCCCGCAGGGATTCCCCCCCTCTCCGCTCCTCCAGCGCTGACTGTAAAGACGGATGGGAGAGGGGGCGGGAACAGCTAGCTCTGCCTCTAGACAGGCAGAGCCAGCTGTCAATCAGCCAGCTGGGTGGATCTCGACAGGTTTGTTGGAATCCGTCCCGACTGCGGCACTCTCAGCATATAGTGAGCAATATTCCGCTACATACCGAGTTTTGGGTCACGGGAGGATGTTAGTATATGTCCTCCTGAGACCCTAAAGAGATCTATGGGATAAAAAGTTTACCCCATACTTCTCTTTTAAAGTATATGTAATCCCAATCATTAAAATCCAATATAATCTTTAACGTGTAATAAAGGGTTTTCACCCTTTTTTTCTTACATCTCTCCTGCTGATCTCATCCAGCCTTCTTGTAGCCATTTCCTGTCTACTTGTGTGGGCTCCTGAAGCAGCTGCATGTCATTGCTCGGGCAGGCTTCTGGATGCTGACAATGGTGGGCCATGCCTGTGCATTGGAACAGCCACTTATCATCTCTAGTGGAAGTGCATGCAACAGGGTAACCATTCAGGAGAGCTATGGGCAGAGAGGGACAGAGCATTGTAACTCTATAACAGGAAGAGCCAGAAGAAAGACTTTAATGGCAGGATCGCCAGGTATGGGGTAATTGGAAGATGTAGATTCTAAAAGACTAACACTTATTTACTTTTCACAGTGCCGTGGCAAACCAAACAATATCCAGTGAGGTCTACAGCTGCTTTAACTGCTGCTGGAAGAAACAAAGTAACCATTATATCAGCTAGAAATGGCCCTGTATGTATACATAATTTGCCAACCTTGTAACATACCTAGTTTTTCATCTTATTGCCTTGACTTCTGATACATAAAGATAACTAATTTGAAATGTAGACAGAAACCAGAAACCGATTTCTCAGAATCTGATTAAATTGTGTGGAGCTGGCAACCAGTGTTTACTTTTCAATGATGTGGCCTCACCACTCACCCTGGTTGGCAGGTAATACAGGATACAGGGGCTAATTGACATATGAAGTTTGACTGTACTATGTTTTATGCCCTTTTCAGCATGCACACTAAACGCTTTGGCAGCAGAAATGGCTTGGCAATGTGAGCGGTTTTTATGCCAGTAAAGGCACAGGACAGTTATGCTATTTTTTGCTTTCAGAACAATTACTCAGATCTGGAATGATACAAAAGAATTGCTTTGCTGCTTCTCACATCACACAGTATTTAAAGGGTAACTTAATGTTCCATCAATGACCCTTCGGTCACATCCCACTGCTCCATCATATTGTACTGTAAAATACCTGTACAGGGGTGAAATGTGAACCCCCCACCTTCCTCACATTGCAATGGCCTGTGCAGAGCCATTGCAATGTGATAGCCATTGCTACAGTCATGGCCAAAAATATTGGCACCCCTGCATTTCTGTCAGATAATGCACCACATCGCGCAGAAAATTGTTGCAATTCCAAATGTTTAGGCATTCTCATGTTTATTTCTTTTGTTTGTATTGGTAGGACACAAAAAAGTAGAGGGAAAAAAAATAAAAATCTGATGCATTCCACACAAAACACAGAAAATGGACTGGACAAAATTATTGGCACCTTCTCCAAATTGCAAGAAATAATTGCATGCCAAGGTTTTGAGGAAAAGCATGGACAGTCTCAAGGTTACAAGTCCATCGCCAGAGATCTTAATGTTCCTGTGTCCACTGTGCGCAACATTGTCAGGAAGTTTACAGCCCATGGCACTGAAGCTCATCTCCCTGGACGTGGATGAAAGCACAATTGATCAAAGATTGCCACGAAGGATACATTGCACCCCAGAATTCTTTGGTAGTCTTCAGATTTTATAATGCCATGTACAAAGACATCCAGTGCCTGAAGCAGCAGAGCAACCTCAAACCATCAGTGAACCTCCACCATGTTTGATGGTAGGGACTGAATTTGTTTCATTAAAGGCCTCATTTCTTTTTCTGAAAAGTCCTTTTTTGGAGTTTTGCGTGGAATGTGTCAGATTTGGCTTTTTTGTTTTCTACACTTTTTTGTGTCATACCAATACAAACAAAATAAATAAACACGAGAATGCCTAAACATTTATCATTGCAACAATTTTCTATGTGAAGTGGTGCATTATGTGACAGAAATGCAGGGGTGCCAATACTTTTGCCCATGACTGTATCTGAAAGTCTTATATAGACATTCAGATAGCTGTGTTAAATCACCCATATGCCAGGTGATGGCCAGGTCACAGGATGTGCCAAATACCAGTAACTTTGGGATGCTAAGCATGTAAAAAGCCATAAACAAGACACCCTGTTACACAAAATATATGGAAATGTTAAAAATGTATTCTCTAGTAGCTGATTGGTGCTGGAGGGAAACAATACTCAAGGATGACTATAAATCACACATATATTATCTATGTGAGCTCAGGGATTCTCTTTCATGTATTTAATTATACTTTGGTCTCATATCCACACAATCCTGCAACCCAATGGACCTCTTCAAGATTCAATCCCTACTCTGTACTTTGCAATTTGATCGTCTTCTTTCTGTTCATCATCTGAAGATCTTTCCACATTTTACATGTACAATAATGTACAAATATACTGCTCCACATCCACAACATACTCATAGATTATTACAGACTGACCTCCGGGTTTGCCCTCTTCCAGCTCTGTAAACTCTGCGATCCCTGTCGCTGCTCTGTTCCCTGCCATCTTTTCTTCCTGGTCCAGCATCCTTTCTCTCTAGCCATTGGGCAGCTACTGATGATGCAACTCCTGAGCATGCATGCTGGAGTTACCTAATCATGGGACGAACGCCATTCCCTGCATTGTACAGATACTGGAACTGGGCCGAAGGTGTGCGTCTGCATGTGACACAGGCAGTGATACACAAAAAAATTACAAAGAGCAAAGGAAAGGATCTTTTTTGGCAAAAGAGACCAAAAAAAAGTCTACATCCCAGCAAGTTTTACGAGTTTATTCCGGCTTTAATAGCAAACTTTATTTGATTGTTTTCTCTGATATTCCTTGTCCTCATTCAAACACACAATCATAAAACCAATACTTAAAAACTCCCTCTCCAGCTATGACTCTCACTTCTTCCCTTCTTATCCAAACTACTCAAATATTCTCTCTGAATATTCTCTCATTCGTACACTACTTTCCTCGCCCAGTCTCTCTGTTGGTTTACTGCAAAGTTCTATTGTTAGACACCTTCTCTTAGCCAAATTATTGGCTTACTGGCTTTTCAATATCACTTCTATGTAGATAATGCTCAAATCTTGCTTTTGACTACCAGTCTTACGTTTTTCAATAACTAACTGCTGCTTCTACTTTTATGTTTCTATGATTAAAACTGAATTTGTTATTTTTTTTCTATCTTCAGCTACTCCCCTACCTGAAAACACGATTGCTGTTGAGAACAACCCGATAACTCTAGGTCTCCAATATAAAGGGGGTTCTGTGAATGTAAACCTCACATTCACTTACCAACCACTTCCAGTTATCTCCATGTTTTAACATATTTTAAATCAATTTCTTCATTACTCGTGATGCAACTAAAATCATAAAGAATACCCTTATAATATCTCTGCATAAGGGTTGCAATGTGAACCATTGACAAAAAGATTGGTGCATCCCAGTCCTTCCATAATGTACTCAAAGCTACACATTTCACTTACAATTCATTTTTACAACTCTACAGCTCATATTTACCACTACCCACCTGCTCTTCATACATTTACCATAGCCAGTGCAATTGTTCGGTTTTAAGACTGTATTTCATAGATAGGTAAAAAAAGAAAAATAACATAATGTTGAATGTTTTAGCAATGATAACAATGCAGAAAGAGAGCAGAATGATGAGAAGATCTAATTGAAGCCCTGAGGCATGGGGCAGCTGAAATGTGGCTATTGCTGGAACAGTTATTCTATTCTAGTCATTCTATGTGGACTTGTATTTTAAACAAATTGCTCTTGTCATGAACCTTGGTTTTCACTCTGGTCTGGTCAAATCAGTATGAGAAAGCCAAAAAAGTTGGTCCTTTAGGTATGCAACCCGGCGGCTCACTTTGTTTTGGGGCAGGAGGGGGCGTGGTGGTCCATTGAACTCAATGGTACTGAAGCAGTGTGATCGCGGCACCGGAATGCGTAACACATTAGTGCTGGCGTTTTGCGGGCCACGGTAAAATTATTAAACGTTGACCGGTCCGCGGCAATAAAAAGGTTGGGGAGCACTGCTTTAGAGGTAACAAGTTGATGACCAAAAGGTTTTAAAGGATATTTAAACCCTCCCGTTTTTTTGCATATATCTACTGCTAGTAAGCAGTAGATATATGCAAAAAGTAAAACAAAAACAACAAAAACGCTCAAACAGCAGTTTAGACTCACCCTGTGTTCCGTGCGCGGTCTCGTGCGAAAATGAGAAATTTCTCGAGCGGCCGCAAAGGATCTTGGGGAGCGCGCTGTTAATGTCACTTTAATGACCCTATAAAATTGTAATATTTGCAAGTTAAGCATGAAACGTAGAATATGTAACTCAGGATTTTTTTTAAATAGTTTATTAATAGATATAAACCAGTATGGCAAAAAGGGCACACCTGTAGTCATGAGTGCTGACACAAAACTCACAGCTGATAGTTTAGCTAAGGTCTGCCAACATGCCTGTATTAAATTACATCCATTCGCCAGATCATAAATGCTGAATCAAAAGTTTGGCCTCAATCAGTAACATTATTATTGTTGTAATATGATTAATGTGTGAATTATAGCCTCCTAAATACTGTTCAATACTTTACATGAACAAACATATTTCATCATATTAAATGATGATGATTATAAGGAATAACATATAAAACCATCAGAATGTAACCTTCCTACATTCTTCATTGATTAAGAAGAAAAAGTTTCAGAACTTGGACCTTTGTGGTATCTGTGGTATAAAAAAAACTAGCTCAAAAGGGCCCTGGAGTGTTCAATTTTGCCTTTAGATATGTATATTTTACAGCTGCTGCTTGAGAATCCCATTACTCTGACGTTCTAACAACTGCTGTTTGGCATCTGTCCACCAATGGAGACGTTTTCCACTTTCTAGCCAAAAGCAGAAGACTTTCAAGATGGCAACTGGAGAATGGCCCCTCGGACCTAACTAGAACTTTAGGTGTATGTAAACGCAAAACTTTTTTTGTGGATAGAGTAGGGAAGGGTTAAATCTGTTTGTAAGTTTTATATTCACCCCTCTAACTATGCTAGTGACCACTGTCACCGAGACAGAAAGTGAGAAGAAATCCTCAATGCTTTTATATTTGTCATGAAAATAAGAGATGAAGAAAAAAAAACTTTCAATGGGGACAAATGTTCTGGTTGGACTGTAAGAGCTGAATCACCCTCACTCATGTCCTATAAAGATTTGCTCAGAAGAGGCACCACTCATCTCTGTACATAAGCCAGACCTAAGTCCTGATAGAATTTGCACAAAAGACCTGTGGGCAGGTAATCTCCAAAGATGTATATGCTACTGTATATGTTCAGTATCAGTAGGATGCATGATTATGAACGAAGTTGACAAATACTGTGTGGTTATAAATTAAAATCAGATACAAACCGTGTTTTTAAAGTATACCTTTTTTCCTATAGTTACTAAAAAGAATCCTGAAATGGGAAACAAAGAGAAATGCAACAGGGTGCTAGTACTTCTGGATTTCACTCATCTTCGCCGACATACAGCCCTCCCCACCACCTTCACCCCAACGTACCCACTCACCGGCAGACAAAAACAGTCCCACCAAGCAGATTCCAATGAACCCCCCCCCCAAACCCAACAGCTTCCCCCCTGCCACTCCCTGATGGCAAACACGTTCCTGGGAAAAGGCAGACTTCAGATAGATCTGGCAGAGGTGCAGAGAGAGCCAACTGGCTGAGAGCTGGTATGCTGCTCTCTTCCCTCTCTGGATCACTGTTTGCATTACAGAAAAATGGTGCGGCTGGAGCTCAGCCTGTCACTGTTAGGAATAGCAGTGACAGAGGGGACTGTCCATTCACATCTCATTTCCATATAACTATCATTAACCCATTCCTCTTCAAAACACCTGTTAACCCCTCCAATAAACACTCACCTCTACCCAACAAATTCCATTCACCACATTACAACTCATATTTACAACACCCATAACTTCACTGCTTTAGCTCTATTCCCAGCTAACATCCGAACCATCAACCTCCATTCAGTCTTCTCTTAAAGTGGAAGTAAAGGTAAAAAAAAAGGGAAGGGTGCAGTGCTAGAGGAGATTGGTTTGGTAGGTAGGTCTGCCATAATGTTCTAATATGCTATGCACAGTAGCAGATTATGGCTAAAAGCTCCTGGGGGACCCGGTTTTATTCCTTAGCTTTATGTCTTCTTTAAAGTTGTATACTGTCTGGAAAGTAATTAATACTCCCTTATATCTGCTCGCCTCTGCTTGGCAACTTTTTGTAAATATGGTTTTGGTTTCTTTCTTACATTTATCACATTTATAATAACCCACCAACCTGATGCTTACCTGAAACAGGCACCTTTTTTCCTAGTCGTTATGTAAAAGTGTTGTACATGGAAGTGCTTACTGTACAATAAATATCTTACAGACGTTCTGTTATTATTCATTTCATTAAATTTTGCATGCAAGCTCTTTGCACAACATTTATACTCATGAGCTCATATTTTTGTCTAGGAATCATGTAATATATAAAAGCTTTGTGCATAATATTATTAATGCGGCTTGTGAAAAAAAATGGACGAGCATTGTGGATGCCTATAAAGTGGGAGCAACACCACAGTACTTGCAAAAAAAAAGGAGTTTGTGGCAGGGGCGTTCCTTGACCTGCGACAGGCTGATTAGGACAGGAGGGGGGGAGTGGCGGTCAGAGTTTTGAATGGGCTAGGGCAAACTCAGGCAAACTTAGTTTGGAGCAAGCCGAGCCTCGTCACTATTAGTAATAGTAAATAAAAGTAATTCACCGGTACACACTTGAAGGGTTTTTAAAGTATTGATATGTTTACTCAATACCCAATGTCACATACTGTCATACGGTGCTAACGTTTCGGGTCCGCACAGGGATCCTTCATCAGAGCGACAGTGACACAATGCATAGGTGAACATGCAGGTATAAATACACATCAATCTAGGTGCAAACAGCCCATGACATCATAATGACGTAATTCCCGCCAAAATTCAAAAAGATAGACACAGCCACATCAACACAGAAGAATTCTATTAGCATTAAGTGCAAAAAAAGAAAAAAAAAAAAAAAGGGTAAACAAGAACTCTTTTTTCTTTTTTCAAAGGCTACATGTGTGTAAGGATCCCTGTCATTGGATCTACCTGTTGTCGATGCCGCAGTGTCCCCGGTTGCCATGATCACCAATGTAGCGTGGAGAGCAGTGTCTGTTCCCCGTCGGGACACAGCAATGAACTGCGCATGCGCCTGAGGCCGCAGATCCGCCCCCGTCGTCTCCTCGTTGCTAGGATACAGTGCGAGTGACAGGGCTGTCATCCACGGCCGCTCCTCTGCTGGTAACAGACGGCAAGGGGGGAGGCTGAAAGAACAAAGTGGCGAGGCATGGCGGGAATTACGTCATTATGATGGCATGGGCTGTCGGGACATGTGTTCTGCTTTGGGATCATGTAACATGCTTTGTGGACATGTATTCTCAGAATACATGTCCCCAAAGCAGAATACTATTCTGCCTTAGGGACATGTGTTCTGCTTTGGAATCATGTATCATGCTTTGTGGACATGTATTCCCAGAATACATGTCCCCAAAGCAGAATAATATTCTGCCTTAGGGACATGTGTTCTGCTGTGGGGACATGTGTTCAGTTCTGGTGAAATCTGTATTTAGCCCTGGTGAGAAACTTCCCTAAAATCATCAGTCTGTGTTGTTTTAGAAAAACATGTCACATGTCCCTTTAAGAAAAAGTATCGGTAATCGGTATCGGCAAGTACATGAGGGACCGTACTTGTACTTGGTCTTAAAAAAGTGGTATGGGGACATCCCTAGAATAATCTTTAAAAAGAATCTAAATGTATAGAATGAATCTCAAAATTGAAGGAAAGGACCTTCAAGGATTATTGCCAATGATGTGCCAACACCAGAAATACAGTGGGAGCTTAGAGACATTTAAGTCTTAGTATAAACCTCATTCACGCTGCTCAGTTCCGTTGTGGTAAACACATGCACAAAATAGTGCTGGCAGCATTTTGATCGGACCGGACATTAGGTCTAATGTGCCTTGTGATCCCGTGTTGCCGATCGTAGTGTGGCCGGAGGGCGTGGCTACGGTGCGATTCACTTCAATAGCCTGCCATGCCACCTCCTACCCCACAAAAAAGTGAGCCGGCCACACGCAAGGCAGTGCGTTCTGGCCAGAATTGGGCCGGAACGCACTGCATCTGGTGCGAACGGGCCCAGACCAGCACTGCAGTTTTCTAAAAGGAAATCAGAGGGAGATCAGTACACGAATTCCGTCTGAGCTCCTCTCCGTGTCAGATTGCGGAAGTGATGTATGTTACATCACTTCCGCATTCTGCTGTCACTCTCCGGCTACAGAACCTCCAGAGAAGCTGGTAAAGCAGATCTCTGCCGCATCAGCTTCTTTGGGGGTCCCTAGGTGACATTAGGAGTCTTAAAGACTCCTGATGTCTCCATAAAGAGGACCGGTCACATACTCTTTGCTATCACATATCAATCTAAAGGGGTTTAGCTGTAGATACATTTATAATACCCTGCACAGGTTACCTCACCCCCCATCCCAGCTATTATACTCAAATACAAAGCCTCTGGGTCTCCCTGGCTCTCTGCTGTGTGCTCACAACTGATGTTCCCTCAGGCACCTTTGCTGCAGCTCTCCCATTCATCTCCATAGTGCCTGTAGTCAACCCTAAGAAATAAAATGGATGCAGATACTGGCCAGAGCAGCAGAGCCAGGCGATGTGGAGGTGGTCTGCGCATATGTTCGTTCTACAAAAGTGCACCTGTCATAAGATAATTATGTAGGTTGTCATCTGGCTGTCAAGGCTCATTCAGACGGCCAATTAGCTTGTCTGTCGGCGGAGATATTTCGGCCCCTATGCACAGTATGGGCAACCGCATTGCCAGATACAAATCGCCTGGACGCAAGTCAACGGCTGGTGCTGCACGATCGGTTATATGTGAATCCAGCCGTAGAGTTCTGCTGCATCCCCATGTTGTGGCTATACACCCATCTAAATGAGGCCTAAGGCCAGGGGTGGGCTATGCCAGCAGTGCTTTAACTACAAATGCCATCATGCATCTTCCTCTGGGAGTCATGCTTCCCAGATAGCAAGCAATTGAGCTGCAAGTTTGAAAATGACTTGCTAAACTATTGCAGACTTGCCAAGCTTCACAATTTTGTTGCACAATTACAGCAATTCTGCATTGCAAGTCTCCAGATCAGCGAGCTTGCAGAGCTCTTGCTAAGACCTGCAGGACTCTTGCTGTAGATTTGCCAAGCAAATTTGCTACAAATTCAAAAAGTGTCAACTAGAACTGCAAGTGTTCTTCAAGTCTACAACCTGCCAGGAATACGTGCAGCAAGTTAACAAAAATTACAATTTCACCCTGCCACAAGTTTGTAGCAAGATATCCTTGCTATCTGGGTTTGCAGGCCCGGCGCTACTGCAAGGCAAGTCAGGCGGCCGCCTGAGGGCGGAAAAAACAGGGCATTTTGACAAGTACTTGTCAAAATGCCCCAATGTTTGCGCTATGTTTTTTTTTTTTCACTTACCTTCGGTGCGGGAGAGCAGTGGCGAGTCAGCGCTGGTCCAGTGTGAGGAGCTCCAGGTGGGGTCCTAATTTAGCTGGCCGACGACTGCCAGAGGATCCCGACACGCGCGGCACCTCAGGCAGTCGTCGGCCAGCTAAATTAGGACCCCACCTGGAGCTCCTCCCACCGGACCAGCTCTGACTCGCCGCTGCTCTCCCGCGCCGAAGGTAAGTGAAAAAAAAAAACCATAGCGCAAACATTGGGGCATTTTGACAAGTACTTGTCAAAATGCCGTTTTTACAGGGGGTCGGGGGGGGGGCACAAAAATGCACCTTGCCTAGAATCCTAGCACCGGCCCTGCTGGGTTGTAACTATCAGTCTTGCATTGCCTCATGGGACTTGTAGTTCCACAACAGCTGGAGGGCAGGAGTTGCCCACACGTGGCAGACATCTTTTTGACTCACCTTACCCCCTGAAGCTAGGCCAACATTGTTCTCTGATAAGGAACAGCTGCCATCTTGTGGCTGTTACAGACAACTCATCTTCATTTCACAAGGATGCTGCTAGATGAAGCGGCTATTTACTACCTATATTAATTCTGCACACAACTACAATCATGAGGTTTCCTTGACCCGCCACCTCCCTCCCCGCAGGACGGGCAGAGGTTCCCCATCAAAGACAGACCAGCAGCAACTTCGTTTACATCCTCCTGTGTGCTGTGTGCCCTCAACAAACATGGCACCTTCCCTGTCACCACGTGACGTCACGGACACATGTGACCTGTGCAATGTTGACCTTGCCGATGACTGAGGCGGTGTTCTCTCCTCCCGGAACATGGCGCTGTACAGGACGGGGATGTGCCGGCGGCTGATGAATGGAGGAGACCGGCGGCTGGTCAGTATAACACTGTGAGTATCCGGGGAGGGAGCGGGAGATAATAGGGCTGGTATTACATTGCAAGCTGTACAGGTCTGCCATCATGACTTCACCTGCCCTAGCAACCATTCCTCTAGCTGGGTGATCAGTGTGGTATATGAAGTCTTCTGTGGTAGACACGGAGGGAATTATGACTGCACAAAATGGGATTCGAGAACTCTGGTCTGTGGGAGGAATTTTATTATTATGATGTCATTAGCCCTCCGTTCACACCTGAGCAGTTTGTTGTGTGTTTTCCAACACGTGACAACACTCAACATGAAGAATCCCATTACGGCCCCTTTCATACTGGCGGTCCAATCAGATCCTCCTGTCAGTTATTCAGGCGGACCCGATCTGATGCCCAAAGCAAATCTATGGGAAGCCGGGTCCAGAAAAACAGACTGGTCAGAGATCCATTTCGCCAGACCAGATCGGGGGTAATCAGAGGTGGAGGAAAAAACTATAAAGCCCCTTTCACATGGGCTGATCAGGAGAGGACATGTGCACGCTGATCACAGCAGTATGCAGTGCAGGTCATCTCTGTGGCATCAGTGTCCATATAGTTTTTTCCTCAATCTTGCGATTGAAGGAAAAAAACTGCAATTTACGGGACCCCCATGTGTATCCCATGGGGTATCAGATGTAAGTGGACACGTGTCAGATTACCCCCGATCTGGCATGATCCGGTCCAGCAAAACGGATCTCTGATCTATTCGTTTTTCTGGACTCGGCCAGAGTCGGGGGTAACCGGGTGTAAATGGACATCCATGCGTTTATACACGGATCTGATTGGACCGCCTGTGTGAAAGGGGCCTTAAAATAGAACTATGGGTTAAGTGTTTTCCCCATAGATCTCTTTAGGGTCACAGGAGGACATATACTAACCTCCTCCCGTGACCCAAAGCTCAGTATATAGCAGGCTATTGCCCGAGATATACTGAGAGCGCTGCAGCCATAACAGATCCCGACAATACTGTTGAGATCCACCCAGCTGTGTGAGTGACAGCGGGCTCTGCCTATCTAGAGGCAGAGCCAACTGTACCCGCCCCCTCCGTTCCTCCAGCCAGCACTGGAGGAGCGGGGAGGGGGGGAATCTCTAAGGGGAGTAGTCACTGACAGTCATCACTCTCTGCAGGGACATGATCGAGAAGTGAGCGAGCGACGGTATGTGCTCACTCACTTCCTGATGGATAGAGCCGAACCTGTGACACCTTCTTTGTCACGGGTCGACTCGAACTATGATGATGAGTGGAAATCACTCACCTTATACTTCTCCTTTAATGTGACGCATCAGAGGTAAATGGATGTCAACGGACACAAGTCCCTGCTTATACCTGGCTGTCCATAGGCCTAACATGAGTCCGTACAGATCAGTTATTTCCTCCTTCGCAGGATGGAAGGCAAAAACCTAACAGATATTGATGTCACATCTGTGACATCTGTTCCTATCAGTAGGGTTGTGCGCCTTGTTGGCAATATCTAGCTGGATCAGGGGTGTATTATTATAAGATGAGTGGGGGAAACTACAGTATAAGTGTAACTGCTCCGAACCTCCAGCGCTGACTGGTGGATCGGACGGGGGAGGGGGCGGGTACAGCTGGCTCTGCCTCTAGATAGGCAGAGCCAGCTGTCAGTCACACAGTTGGGCGGATCCCGACACAATTGTCGGGATCCGCTTTAACTGCGTCGTCTCAGTATACCGCGAGCTACAGCTCGCGGTATACTGACCCTAGGGTGACGGGAGGGCGCTAGTTTGTGTCCTCCCGTTACCCTAAGGAGAACTATGGGGAAAAGACTTAACCCCATAGTTCTCCTTTAACCACGTTGCAGTGCCATTGTTTACATTGCGGGTGGGAGGTGCATTTGGGGTGCCATTCAAATAAATGGCAACGCACCTCCTGCACTGTTACCGCACGCGCATTGTGTGGGCCGTTCACTACATGGAACTGTGCGATTAAAGCATTGCACCGTTGTGAATGAGCCCTAAATCTTTGTGACATGTCGTATTTCTTCAATACATAAGACTTTATTTCATGCTTACATTGGAGTGCCGGTGTCCCTGTTTTCTGCTGTTATATGACGGTTGCCATCCGTCGATCACCGAAGCACCCATTTGATATTCCTTGGAGACAAGCGGTCAGGGGTGCGATGGGTTCATGGATCTAGTCTGATTTGACATTACCCACTCAGCACCCCCGCGGATTATCCAGCCTGAGAAGGCTTTATTTCTTCATTTACGCATTCATAACGCAACTCGCAATCAACTTGGAATACCCCATCTATGGATGAACAGACACGCACGGCTATTCCCAGCTATAGGGAGGTACATATGGTAATGAAGAGGCAGAGGCAATTCTATTCCCTGTCGATACGGCCAAAGCATCTTTGTGACATGTCATATTTCTTCAATAAATAAGACTTTTTTTCATGCTTACATTGGAGTGCCGGTGTCCCTGTTTTCTGCTAAAATGTATGTAAACCCTAACAATAAACTTCTTTTGTACATTTTACAGACCAGTACAGAATAAATATCTGTTCAGTAAGAGCAAATAATCCCCCTTTACTCGTGCTAGAAATTTTGTGAGCTGATCATGTCCTGTGCTGTGCTCCTTTCCGTTACATTGATTCCTGTTCTCTGTAGACCACAAAACACCTCCCCTTTATGCTATGTAGTTGAGGGGAGGTGAAGTTATTATGTAGCCTTAACACACTCCTTGTCTAGCATAGTGAGTGAGAGTTGTCACCCTAGGACAGGAATTGTGTTACTGGCAGGATCACAGGCTTAAAAATAAAGGGTAAAAAAGCCTGAAATATAAAAACTAATGTACCCACCACCATTATCCTTGTGCACGCACCGCGCGGAGTGCAGGGGTCAGGCCCACGCACCGCGCGGAGTGCAGGGGTCAGGCCCACGCACCGCGCGGAGTGCAGGGGTCAGGCGCACGCACCGCGCGGAGTGCAGGGGTCAGGCGCACGCACCGCACATAGTGCACGGGTCAGGCGCACGTAACGCACAGAGTGCAGGGTTCAGGAGTAATGAATCTTCACCAAGCTTAGTAAATGATGTAAAGCTAAAATAAATTCTATTTTGCAAAGAATATCAATTAATGTAAGGAAAAAAACCTGTATTTTTCCTTGAATATGATTGGATGAATGAAGTCATCACCTCATACACCAGCCAAGTGAAAATTTACTTTGTGAGGAACTGCATTTTTCACTTAGCTTAGTGTATGAGTTTTCATTTGGTTTCACCTCCTTCACAAAGTGAAAATGTACTTTGCAGTGTGAAATTTCTCTTTGTAAAGTGAACATGCTCTATTCATTCAGTAAATCAATCCCAATATTTCTGGTCATTTCTGTACTACATGAGTTGTGTGTTTTGACTCCAGCTCTCCCCTCCAGCACTTTCCTACATAACCTTATTTTGTAGCTGGGGAGGGTGGGATTGAATGGGAATAGTATAGAATGTCACTTGAGTGACAGGTCTGAGGCTGTCACGTCCAAGATGGCGGCACCCAGCAGCAGTCTCAGGGCTTTCCGATGACTACACATGGGAGGCTTTTACAGGTAATTTACATAAATATGCATACCAGACTAAATTATGACTGGATGCATCTGTTAAGTGTTGATTAGGGTATTCATTGGAAAACATATAATCTGCATTCTGTGTCTTTCTCCATACCAACAATGGGACATTAAACACATGTGAGCAGTGGGGTGATTTATCGGGTTATCTGTAACCATCTAGTGTACTGGATCTATTCTGATCACTCATAACTATCAGTACAAATTGCCAAACAATGTTATAGTGTGTGATAGCTATGTTTGGTACTAATAATTACATTTCATTATTTTCCCAGGTACCAGCCATGCCATCTGTCAACAAACCAGAAACCACAAAGCGTTCTGTCTGTTATAACTTCTAAGGCCAGACATCTAAATGCAAGATATGAGCAGTTTTTGGAAAGAAAGTTCCCCAATTTTTATATATTGTATTCCACTTTTATGAAAGGTAAGTGTTTCTAATTATTGTAGAGTACATTGCCAGGAGGAAGTGATTAATGGTTTACTACAGTGTGTCTTCAACTTAAAGTAATTGACATTGACCAATTTGTTGGTATGGCTTGGCCTTTGTCTTCATACTAGTTCTGCTGGTCCCCAGCCATATGGCAAAGATAGATTCACTTTGTTTACTTGCTGCTCTACAGGTTCACGGATGTTGCTGATAGAAGCCAAAGAAGTACGCGAGATCAAGGTGAATATGAGAAGTCGGGGATTAAAATTTCACCAGCTGACCTACAGGGAAATGGAGAAGCTGAGGCAGGTATGTGTTCATATGCTCAACACAATGTGGCTTTTTTTTTTTTTAAGTAGTATTTAACTCTCAAATGTTTTTCAATAATGGATCCAAATCAAACAAATATACATTGTCCAGCAAAGTTACAGTCATCATGTTTCCACACAGCTGGCTCCAACTCTCTTAGCTTGACTTCCTGCCCAGTACAAGATCACAAGGGTCAGAGCAGTCTCCGGCAACTGTCCATCTACCGTACTAGTTAAGAGATCATGGATCTTCGCTGTGCCTGTGTGTTTGTGGAGACACACACAGCATATTAACACACATAGGTGGCTCCATAGCATTCTGCTCAGGGGGGCAGCTGATTCTGCAGGAGGCTAAAACGTATAAACATGAAGGAGCAGCATCCATTGCAAGTGATTTAATCAGCATTGGAAACGGCTTACACAGATTTTGACTTTAATATCCCTATATAACAGTTAACAAGGATTCCACATATATAGTTAATAAATTTGAGGTTGAATAATTGGTCTACAATGACCCCCCAAATCCTTCTCCATTTCTGACACCCATAATTGTATAACCCGTTTGTCTATTTTTAATTCCAAAGTGCATTACTTGGCATGTATCGACATTAAACCTCATCTGCCACATTAATGCCCACTCCCCTATTTTATCCAGGTTCTCCTGTAATGTTATAATGTCTAAGTCCGTGTCTATTACCCTCCCAATTTTGGTGTCATCCGCAAACACGGAAATATCGCTGTTAACACCCTCCCATATAAGAAGCATGCGCATGATAAAGTTAAACCCCAGTCTAAGACAAAGGCAGATCTTGCTTTAAACAATAACCAATTTGACCTTTTTTGCAATCAGGGTATAGTTATTATGTAGCCTAGTGTTGGAAAATTATATATTTTCTGAAAGCAGAGGCCCTGTAGAATAACAAAATGCTAGTTGCAATTTTTTATGTCGCACGGTATTAGCACAAATGTTTATCAAACCAGTATTTTTAGGATAAAATACACAAACGAAATTTAGCGCACAGAAACCTAATATAATACCCAATGTTTTGGTAAAATATAAAAGATGGGGTTACGCCGGGTACATAGACACCAAACATGTCAAACCTTAAAATTGCGTCCGTCTGTAAAACCGCAAAAAACTACAATACCCAAAATTCCCTATAGGCGATATTTTACTGCTCATCAGTTTAGTGATTGATGACCTGAGAGTTATTGCTCTCACTCCAACGTTCGCGGTGATATGTAACGTGTGGCACAATTCTTGTTTTTGTGTGTAGACGCACCAGACACATGTTTGCGCTTCTATGTTGGGACAGGGACTTGAGAAATGTTTTTTTGCTATTTTTTATGTTACTCTATTTTTTTTTTTTACACTAATTTTGTTGCTATCACTAAGGGGGATAGCAAGCATGCTATGTAATAGCAAATAGGATGTGACAAGTCCTCTTTCAGACCCCTAATGTCACCTAGGGACCCCAAAGAAGCTGAGGAAGCAGAGATCTGCTTCCCCAGCTTCTTCTCCTGGCTCGAAGAGCCGGAGAATGTGCACAGTGACACCGGAAGTGATGTAATACACATCACTTCCGGGTCCAGTGATCGGAGGAGAGATTAGCGGCTAGAAGCCTGCTGATCTCCCTCCTGTCGATGGGGAGAGACCTGCCGTGCCAGTCCCTGAGTAGCCGGAGGGACAGGGGGAGGGCACACTCCACAGCTCTGTACACAGGCTCCCACTTTAAGTTACATATATAGTTACATATAGTTACATAGTATTTGAGGTTGAATAAAGACATAAGTCCATCAAGTCCAACCTATTGTGTGTGTGCATTTATGTTTGAGCAGGTGTGTGCATGTGTATTAGTCCATGTGTGATTTTGATCTTAGGCGCACCTGTACCCCTGTATGTTATGGTCTCCGAGGAACTCGTCCAGGAGTTTCTTGAATGATTCCACACTCTTAGCTGAAATCACTTCCTGCGGCAGCGAGTTCCAGACCTTAACCATTCTAACTGTGAAGAACCCCTTGCGCCCTGCGTGTTGAAATTTTTTTGGTTCTGCCCTCTGGTCTTTGTTACGGAGCTAACCGTAAACAGTTTGTTAATAATGTTGTTGTCGCCCTTAAATAGTTTATACAGGAAAATCATGTCCCCCCTTAATCTCCTAACCTCCAAAGAGAACATATTTAATTTTAACAACCTTGTTTCATAGTTCAGATCCTCGAACCCCTTAATGAGTTTGGTTGCCCTCCTCTGGACTTTTTCCAGCTCAAGGACATCTTTTCTCAGTCCAAAACTGGACCGCATACTCCAGATGTGGCCGAACCAGTGATCTGTAAAGTGGCAAAATTATAGACTTGTCTCTGCAATACATTCCCTTCTTAATACGGGACAAGACTCTGCTTGCTTTGTTTACAGCAGCCTGGCACTGCGAGCTGTTCTTCAATCTCCGGTCTATAATGACCCCCAAATCCTTCTCCGTTTCCGACTTCCCTAGTGGCACCCCCCATAAGTGTATAGTCCATTTGCCTATTTTTAACTCCAAGGTGCATTACCTTACATTTATCGACATTGAACTTCATCTGCCATACAGTTGCCCACCCCCCTAGTTTATCCAGGTCCTCCTGTAATGTTATAACATCTAAATCCGTGTCTATTATCCTTCCAATTTTCGTATCATCTGCAAACACTGAGACATGGCTACTCACTCCCTCCCCCCCGATATCATTAATAAATAGGTTAAAAAACATGGGACCCAGCACAGAACCCTGGGGCACGCCACTCATGACCTCCATCCAGTCTGAAAAGGTGCCATTAACTGATGCTCTTTGTGCACGTTCTTGTAGCCAGTTTTCTATCCATGTGAACACTAATTCATCTATGCCCATATCCCTTAGCTTATATAACAAGCGTTTATGTGGCACCGTATCAAATGCTTTGGAAAAGTCCAGATGTACTACGTCCACCGGCCTCCCCCCATCCAGGCCACTACTTACTTCTTCGTAAAAGGTCAGCAGGTTGGTCTGGCAAGAACGATCCTTCCTAAATCCATGCTGTATATCAGTTATTTTTTAAGTAATTTTCCGGCCTAAAATGTGGAATATAACATGGGTACAAAAAATGAAAAAAAGGCCTCAGTCATGGAGGGGTTAAACCCGTCTTTTTCCTTGATGAATACCGACGAGAAGAAAGTATTTAGCGCCTCGGCCCTCTCCCTGTCGTTTGTGAGTAACGTCCCATTTATGTCCTTTATTGGGCCCATCTGTTCCTTTCTTCCCTTTTTTTACTGTTTATGTACTGATAAAAAAAAATTGGGGTTCCTTTTACTAAACGTGGCGATACATTTCTCACATTCAATTTTAGCTGCCCGGACTACCAGTTTACATCTTTTGTTACATTGTTTGTAGTTTTGGAATGCCAATACTGTCCCCTCCATTTTATACTTACTAAATGCTACTTTTTTTTCCTTAATGTATTGTTTTACCGTTTTTATTTAGCCATATTGGCTTTGTTTTTGATCTTTTACTTTTGTTACCCAGCGGTATACACCTTGTTATAGCATTTTTTTAATTTGTTCTTGAAACAGTCCCGCTTTTGGTCAAAGTTTAGTTTATCAAATAAGTTTTCCCATTCGATTTCACCCACTATGTTGGAGTAGTTTATCAAAGTTAACCTTCCTGAAGTTTAGGCTTCTCATACGCCCATCCCCCTTCCCTTTCTTGCACCCAATATTAAAAGCAATCACCTTGTGATCACTATTACCCAGTGTCTCCCTGATTACAATATCCTCAATTAACTCTGTATTATTGCTGATGATCAGATCTAGGATGGCATTTTGCCTAGTTGGGACCTCCACCATCTGATCCATGAAATTGTCTCGCAACATATTAAGAAAACGGGCAGCCTTTGCCGATTTTGGAAGTTCCATTAGCCCAGTTGATGCTTGGGTAATTAAAGTCCCCCCTTACCACAACATTATCCTGTTTCCCTGCTATTTCTATTATCTATGTTGACTGGAGTGAGCCCACTATCTATTCCTGTATTTTTTTCCTTCTGTGTTATCTGTCGCGAGTGGTAGTTCAATATTTAATTTTTTGGTTTTTATTTTACCCTCCCCCCCATTATCTAGTTTGTGGTTAATACATGTTATTAATTTTGCAGTGTTCTCATTTGTTTACTGCCTACTATCACATGTGCAGAGTATACTACATTCCAGCATTGCATCTGGTCATAACTATCGCAGTTGCCAGTGTGCTTATGTCCGCTCCCAACCAATCTTTCTTGCCCTCAAATGGCTTGTGTCATCACTGATCACATGTACAGCACCAAAGCAACTACAGATCCAAATAGAGGCCAAGATGGCGGCGCCTCCAGCTAAAGAAGGATAAGCGAGTTTAGTTCTGCTTCAAGATGCAGTGTTCATGTTTTGTCTTTTTAAAACTTCTTGACCGGTAAATGTCCTCCTCAATATAGTGCTACAAGATAGCTGCTAGAAAGTGGAAAATGTTTAAATGGAATTTTGTTAATTCAAAACTTCATTTAGGTTTTGTCTGTCTTGTTTGTCTTCTTGTGTTCAGGATATGTGTGTTTTTTTTCCCTCCCCCCCCAAATAGCCTTTCTCTGTCTCCCTTAGTTCCGAAGAGATATTATCAAAGCTGCACCAGTGGTGATCATTTCCATTCCTCCCTTCGCCAATTACCTTGTCTTTGTGCTGATGTGAGTATAGTTCACACCTTTCTACTATTAAGTCATGGTATTGCAGTGTATGAAATTTGCTGCCCTGTAAGATAACTTGATGTCTCGCTATTAGATAGGCGTATATGTCAGTTTTGGGTTGTGCTCAAGGACTGTATCATCTCCTGCACCCGCTTTTTAAGATTAGCCTACCAGCATTGTTTGTTCTATGGGATTTCATTCATCCTGTTGCATTTCCTTTTACATTGCAGCAGAAGCAGCGAGGCATCGCACAAGAAGCATAATTAGGAATATTGGTGGAAGATCTTATTACTAGAGTCCACAAACGACTTGAGTACTAGCCTGTATATACCCCTTTATTACCAGGCCATTTTTTTTACAGTGCTGTAATAGATTGATTGACAAATTACTCGGTAATGCTGCACTGTGCTCAAATTAATTTGATGCCATTTTTCTTAGGACTGATAGAGCTTTCTTTTGGTGGTTTTTAATCACAACTAGCTTTTCTATTTTTTACTATATAAAGGGGTAATATACCAAAAACGGGGGTTTGCTTACATTTTGTCACAATCATTAGTGGTTAATAGCATTTTAAACCCCCCACCTTTAAAAAAAAAAAAGTGGCACTTTAACACACACACGCACCTTTAAAAAGAAATGATCCCACAATAATTGAGTCGGCGGCACTATGAGACCCTTCACCTTTAATCTGCGGTGATCCATCCCTTCTGCTTGGGTTTTCATGCATTTAGACGATTCATGAAGAACATTTTGAGAATGGGCTAAATGTTTGTAAACACTATTCGTGCTTACACTTGTGATGTCTGTAATTGGTTCACAGTGATCACAAGTTTCAGAGCCACTCTTGTTGGCTCTGTACATTGTGACAGCTCCGATAACAGCCATTCATGGGTGCACTGACTGCCTGATTTGTGTTTTCTGAAGCACCATTGTTTAAACAGCACCCAGAAATACATCTCCAACTCCCCGCCAATTTTTTTTTTTATACAGTACTACAGTCCGCAGCTGGTTAAACATGCACACCTAACCTGGATAAAGTACATTTGTGTTGGCTGCGGTTATGTTTTTTAACCAGAAAAGTCTAACCTGGGTTCACCTCTCATCCTAGTTTCACTTTGTAGCTGAGCTTATGACATTTCTGATTTAGATCTCAGCTTACTCATCGGAAAGGGGATGTCCTATAAGACATTGCAAGAATCTGACAGCCACAAGCATGACTTCCAGAGGCATTATCGGATGGCCAGCGGTGAGGGGGAGAGAAGCTGCCCCCAGGACGAGCTGTGTCGGCCCCACGGCGCCCTTGTTGCCATGGCGCCCTGTACGGCCACACAGCTCGCACACCCCTAAGGCCGGCCCTGACACATTGTATTGTGATAATGATCGGGAGTAAGAAGGGAGTCCTAGCAGAAACAAAAACATTTTTGGCTTTTTCTCTTGGCATGTACTGAATTTTTCTAGAGTATTGAGGGAAAGAGATTCAGAATGAAAATACTGGATTTCATTTAAGGATTTTTTAAGTAGCTCAGAACTGCCCACTGTTTCACCTTCTGATCACCATATATTGCAAGCTCTTTCTATAGCCTCTACCTTCTTTCATTGTGAATGCTACAATGGGTGTGAGCAGAAAGACTGACAGTTGTGGGGGACTGAAGAGTGACAAAGTGGGCATTGATGGGCCAAGTACACATTTCTTGACATATTAACATTTCCTAATATCCTGAGATTTATACTTTGTCTACTAAACATCTTTAGAGGTATTTCCAGTTTTTATTGAAAGTCCCCATTATCTTCCATGAATCCTTATAATAAATAGAAGACTCTACTTCTGTCTTCTCTCTTCAGGTATTTCTTCCCTCGCCAGCTGTTAATCCGCCATTTTTGGACCCCCAAACAACAACCGGAATTTCTGGAAATTTACCATAGCATGAGAAAGGAGGTCTACAAGGATGTACTAGAAAGTTTACAAATTGCTGCTTCTAAAGTCTCTGCGGAGCCTCTGCACAATCATATGGTCCAATTGTTCACACAGGTATTTCAGATGACACTAAGCAGGTCCACATCAAGAACAATCTGAATATATGTTGATTGTACATGACCAGTTTATATTAAAGAAAAAAATCAATATCATTAGAAATTATTTCTTGGTATTATGTACACCGTTTACAGTGAATGCCTCTGCAGACATTTCTTTAGGATGGACATTGACATTTACAACAATCGTTTTTTGTTGCAGACTGTTGGGTGGGTCAGGGGCCATCTACAAACGTCGTAGTGTGGGTATAGATCATCAGTGGGACTCCTATTGGGTGGATCAGTCGCGTTCCCCTCTCGTCCATGATTGGCTTTAATCTAGCCTTAAACATGGTGAACAGTCGGGTTGTTCCATGCTTCAGCTATCATGAGTTTAATATTAGTTCCTGAACTAATATATTATCAGCCTATAGATGTCTATGCAACTAACCAGCACAGACTTGGTGCTGCTCTCTGCTGGATCAGAGTTGTAGAATTGGGGGGCTCATCTATGTGTACCTAAAGTGATATAGGGAACTCTGCAAATACCTCCTCCTGGCGGCTGCTGCTGCTGAACAAATTAAGATCTGTGATCCATGTGATGGTGTCACGGGGTCAAAAGAGAAGTAAATCTATCTAACAGAGGTAAGAAACAAATTCTTGCAGGGAAGCTCAGCGGCTGGGAATGGGAAACATTTTGGATTTTCCTTGAGTTCAACTTATGCTGTTACCTATTGCATGTTATACAGCACCACCATTATCTGTAGTTCTTTGAAGAGATTCCCCTTAGTTTCTCCCAGTAGGAGCTTAACATTTAGTGTCCATTCCACAGGTACACAGACCCAAAAATACCCCAGAGCAAGATTGTTTGAAAGCTGACTAACCTGTCAGTATGTTTTGCATGTGTTGTGGAAGGAAAACATGGTTTCCCCACAAATATTACTACGTCCCAGGTGGGAATTGGACTGAACACCCCCAGTACTGCAGGACCACAGCACTAATCATTTTAGTTGTATTTCGTTTTTATAAAGCAGTTTACAATGTGCTGCCCAGTTGTTTCACAAACCTTTCTATTCCAGGTGCAGCGTGGAGTTCACCCCCAGTTGACGGACATTGAAGCCATCAAAGCAGCTTTTTCAGGCCCTCCTCTCTCTATGACAGAGCTCGATGGGATTCAAATGGTATTTATTTACTGGTTCACAGGATCTCAGTATCAATTTGAATTTGTTTTGGTTTGTAGATGTTGAGGCATATTAGGGCTAATTTATAGTAATCTCAGGAAACAGAGCTATAGCCAAAGTGAAACCATCGCCTGCAGCAACTAGTCAAGTTTAGTTTGTCACATAAAACTGATTGTTAAAAGAGAACTATGGGTAAGTGTTTTCCCAATAGTTCTCTATAGGGTCACGGGTCCTCCTGTGACCCAAAGCTCAGTATATCGCGGGCTATTGGCTGCGATATACTGAGACGCCACAGCTGGGACGGATCCCAACAATACTGTCATGATCCACCCAGCTGCGTGAGTAACAGCTGGCTCTGCCTATCTAGAGGCAGAGCCAGCTGTGCCCACCCCCTCCTCTGTTCGTTCCTCCAGTCAGCGCTGGAGGATTAGAGAGGGGAGGGGGGAATCCCTGCAGGGAGCCGTGACTGACAGTCACAGCTCACTGCAGGGGTACAATCGGCAAGTGAGCGGATCGCCTGCATGTTTCTTCTCAACTCCCAATCAATAGAGCCGACCTGTGACAGTTTCATTGTCACAGGTTGGCTCTATGAGGATGAGTGGAAAACGCTTACCTCATAGTTCTCCTTTAAGGGCAGTTATAACTTCAAAATTACACAATACTGTTCAGCCTGCTGTTCCAGCCATGCATCATCCTGCTTATATTTACAAATGTCCCATAGATGCTGTAGAAATATTCTTGTATTCACATTCTCATTCCATGGTACACATGCTAAATGCTGCAGACATTTCAGAGGAGAACACTTCTATGTCCTTACCTGTAGACACAATGGAATGTACCCATTTGGATGAGCTTCTGCTTCAATGATTGTGGTTTGGGTCTCACTAGCAGCGCTTGTCTTGTGGATCTTTCTTCATACTTCTAAAGAGTTGGATGAATCTGTAAAGCAGCCAGTGTTACACCTGTGGTCCTGAGAAACCCATAAAGGCTGCCTTGTTTGTCAGTCCGGGGCAGGTTTAGACAGTAGTGTCCTATGACATGATGTGGATACTGATACAGCCTTTTGTCTTTTGCAGAAAGCTTTAAGCCGCATTTTGTTCCTGACACCGCACCTCCCAGCCTTCTTCCTGCAGCGCCGGCTCAAATCGCACATTTTAGAGATCCGCCACCTGGACGCTGCGCTGCTCCAACTCAGGGTCGATGAACTGACTGATGAGGAAGTAAAAAGGGTTAGATAATCATTTTTATTTATTTCATACAAGTTCTTCAAAATTGGGAGTTTGATTTTAAAGTAGGACTTTTTGCATTGCTGTTGGAGCTTTTTTTTATGTGCTGACATGGTATCAGTGAACACTTTATCCTTTTTGTGTATTAGTGCTGGAAGTGAACCTTTGCTTTCACTTACTGGAAGTTCCAAAACCAGTGTGGTCTAATATGCAAATACCAGCCTCCATTCCTGAAGTTGGCACTCCCATGCCTCTCCATTGGTCGGTAAGACTGCCCATCATAATGTTGAACTAGAAGAAGTGAGGAGACAGATCCAAGGGAGGGCTCACTATTTGCATATTAGATTGACCTGGGTTTCAGAGTTCCCAGAGTGCTGGTAAGGTAAATGTTCATATAGAGATAGATGTGTGTGTGTGTCACTTTAATAAGCATTTAACGAGTATTCGGCATTCCACTGCAAAGGTGCCCCATTATTACGTACTGTCACATGTCATGTTATTATTGGGCCTGTGCCAAGCTGAATATCTGTGTGTTCATTAGCCGTTTCACTAGTGGCATTTTGTGGTACCGTCGGATGTTTGGGCATGAGCATTTTGCACAGTGTATGCGACAGTATTGCACAGCTTAAAAAGCACTCAAATCCATTAGCGGGTGCAAAGGTTCAATACTGCAAGGTACCGCTCCTGGATACTCTATGGCAGGAGTAGGCAACCTTGGCTCTCCAGCTGTGCTGAAACTACAAATCCCATCTTGCTTCTGCCTCTGGGAGTCATGTTTGTGGCCTGCAATGCCTTATGGGATTTGTAGTTTCAGCACAGCTGGAGAGCCAAGGCTGCCTACTCCTGCCATAGAGTATCGAGGAGCGGTACCTTGCAGTAATGAACACACAGATATTCAGCTTGGCACAGGCCCAATAATAACATGACATGTGACAGTACGTAATAATTCAGGTTCACTGTCCCTGAGCATGTACTTTGAAAAACAAGTAATAAATGTCGGCTCCCAGACATGTTCCTTTTAATAAAGTGGTTTGGTGGTATACTGGGAATAAGTGTTACAGGTTATTCTGCTGCAATGATAATTGTGTGACTTTGCTTGCTGCAATTGCCAGGCGTGTTACATCAGAGGGCTGAATGGTGCTCATCTTGGTGCAGAAGCTTGCAGAAGGTGGTTAAGCTGCTGGATCCAACTGTCTGGAAAATTAGAAGGTAAGGACACTCTTGTATACTTATTGGAGTCCATCTGAACACCATGTAGTCTGCAAATATGTGCCTGCTCTTATAAAACGTTGCCGTACATTTCCCTTGCACATATTGGGGGCAGTGTCTGGGATGCTTGGTTTTTCAGATCTGGAATTCTACCAGATTTACCACTGTCTCCTCTGTCTGATATTCAATGAATTGGCTTCCATTCAAATTTGCACATACTACATATACTTGTGGGCATGACTGGTAAGGAATCTCTTTCCTGATTAGGAACTAATGTGAATAATTCATCAATTCAATTCATCTGTAGGAAGTCTGCTGTGCTGTTGTCACTGTTGACAATTCTGTGCAGTGAATACAAATCCTAAGATTTAAATGCAGCATCCAAAGGTCAGGGATTTTTGTATCTTTGTTAGTATATAAAATCAAGGCCATTTCCTTCTGTTTTACTTGTTAATGCAAGCATCCAGTCTGGGCACAGTTCAGCCAAGTAAGAGGAAAAACATCATTTGTGGCTTGATAACAAAGATACGCTATTTCAGTACATGGTGACATTTGGGTAGAGGCTGTGTAGGCAAAGAATACGAGAAACAAATACATCCAGAAACGTCCAAAACGCTGCTTGTCTGCTGAGTGGTTTGTGCCTTACCTGCTTTGTTTTTGCAGATGGTGTCTTAGAAGAACTTCAAGTTCATATGAGTAATGATTGGTTTTGCTTAGAGCTGCAGCTAACGATTATTTTCAAAATCGATTAGTTAGCCGATTATTAAAATCGATTAATCGGATAAAAAAATAAATTGTAAAAAATGGCTCCAGTGATGGACTACTAGTTTTTATTGAGATTGCAGTCCATCACAGGAGCAAGCTTGGAGCGGTGGAAGTAAAAAAGAAAACCAAAGTGTGGTGTGCAATATAGTGAATGAAAAGTGTAAAATTATACAGCAATGAATGCAGAATGGCATCGGCTATAGAGGACTACAAGTCCCAGCAATAATACATTATACAGCACAATGCAGAATACCACCAGTTATGGAGGAATACAACAAATCCCAGCAATAGTACATTATATTATTTTGGTGATTCTGCGCTGGATCAGTGAAGTGCAAATAATCTAAAATGTAATTAATACGTGCTAAAGTGAATAATTTGAAGGCTGCAAAACTGACCTTCAAGTCAAATGGTATGAAATGTTAAATTATGCCGCACCCACAATAATCAATTTGTAAAAAACGAAAAACCAACGAACATTCGGCAAATAAAAAGCAGCAAACGGAATCTTGTATTCGGTACGACGTGTAGGTAGGCCTGCCCCTACGCGTTTCGTCGTCTTGACGATATTTTTTATGAACACATCTCACCGATTAACAATATTTTTTCACGGTGGCTTGTCACCATCGATCGTGGATGTGGGCAGTCGGTGAACGTGAGGCGGGGAGGAGATGCGGCGTGGATGCGGGCAGGTCTGGCAGCGGCGAACGTGAGATGGGGAGGAGGTGCGGCGCGCAGTGTGTGTGGAGCCGTGAACAGGGCCAACGAATCGGAAGCCGATTAATCGATGCTTGAAAAAGTTGACAACTTTTTCAATAATCGATTATGTCGATTTAATTGTTGCAGCCCTAGTTTTGCTATACATTAACATATATTAAATATAGTCATGTTTCCTGTATGCCGGTGATAGTATATAGATATACTGACATGTATTTTTTCCTTTTTACAGTGTCTGAGGCATCCTTATTGTTGCACAGCATGGTCCTTCTATCTACAAACTACCACCAGTCCATTAAAGATTGATTTTCCTCTAGAAACATGAACAATGATAGCTTGAATGTTCTGCTCTGCTACAGAGACTAAGACACGATGACATAGAGAGTGCACTATGGAGAGGTTTCTTTCTTCATTTTGTGGATGATTCTAGCCGGATGTCCGAATACTCCAATCTGACCTCTGGAACTATCTGCAGGATATCTCACGTTACCTGGACAAGTACTTGAAAGGAGGACGTGGACACATAGGGCCAAACAAATGGTGTGTCTTGGGTATGATTACTGATCTTCTCACCTGACCCAACCAACTTGAATTAACCATCTGGAGACCTTCATTTTATGGTCTGTTGCTTGTAGTTGGGGAATTGTGGTTCACATTCTTCTGAAGCAAAGTAAAACGTCAAAGGACCAGTACAGTTTATGTTATGCTTACACAGCCATCAGTTTTTCACTTTTGTTTTATCAATTTCGACCCATCGTGTTTTGTGCTGATGTCATTGATGGTGTACCATGTTTTCCCTGAGGCTAGGAGGTCATGTGGACAGGAGATTTCTATTTCTATAGAAAGCACCTATTCTTTCTTTATGCCCCATTCATAGCATCAAGAACATGACCGTAGAGCTGACAGCCGTGCACATAGCCTTAGAACCTATGTCAAGGGACTTTGGGCTTGTGTTGACGGCATCAGTTTGAGATTCCTCTGAGATCATTCAGAATTCATATGACCTTCTTCAAGCAGGTTTTGTATTCCCATAGACTTTATATGAGTATTCAAAACCTCTTAAAGCAAACATAGGCCTTTATTCTACGTGCACACGATTGCTCTTAACCGTACACAAGCAGTGTGTCATCTTTGTTCAGTGACCAGTTGCATGAAGAACGAAAGCTCTTTGGTTTCATTGATAACTAGAAGATACGTAACCAGAGTCCTACCACCATTCCTATTGTGCTTACATTATATGACCTGGCCTGTAACACAGACAATGAGAGTCATTTGGTATACACAGCCTTACAGTACTCAGGGTGAATGGAAACGAATGCGGAAAAATTCCTGTCTTTTGCCTTTATAGTTAGAACTTAGAGACTTTTCCTTGAATGGGCAAAGTGACAGTTTCTTCTTTAGATCAGGTTGGTAAAAGAGGAGTTTATAGGTTAGTACACTTTTTGTTTACTGAATTTCCATTCATAATTGCCTCCAAAAACTAATGTCTTGTTAGGTTAGCTCTGTCAGGCTTATTCAGTAAAAGGTGCCATTGGCAAAGTGCAGTTCCCAACCAATCAGAACGCATCATTCACTGGCCTGAATTCAGATTGGTTGGATCAATGGATCCCTGCACTTGGCACTTTGCTCCTGGCACAGTATATTGAATAAGCCCAAATGTGGCTTTAATCCTTCTTACTATATATATGTATACATACATTGCACCTTGCTGTGCCATTTCTACTGCCGCTGTATACTAATGACTTTTTCTATACAAGCCACTTTGTGAGGTTATCTATGAACTGTATACAATATTTCAGTACTATTGATGTGTATGTGGGGACTTGTTTTATTGTTTATGGTATTACATGTATATTGTATATGAATATTTTATTCATTTGTCAGGGAAGCATATATGTAAATGACAAAGTATTGTACATGAAGCCTTTATGACGCATGTTTCGGAAAGAATGTTTTAAATAGACTTGTGTCAACTGAAGTTTGGCTTTCTGCTTTATTCACAAACACTTTATAATTCTAGGTAATAGAGGACGTGCAAAGTATATTTAAATTGCAGAAAAATATTCTATTCTGCAAGCTGTATGTTCATTTTTAAACTTATTTAAGGGGGGGGAAAAAAGAAAATGATTAATGCAATTGCTTAAAGAGGAACTTTAACCTTATCTTCAAAGTAACAACAAACACACCTTTTTAGAAATGTTTAGTAATGACAATCTACAAACACCTACTTCTAGATCATTGATGGCTTTTTATTCTTTGCATACATTATTTCTCTTTTCCTCCCCAGTCTTCTCACAGTGGCCATTTTTATTAAGGGCAGATTAATCCATCTCCCTTTACTTCCTGGAACTCTGGCACATGTGACCATACACATCAGCGCAGGGGAGGAAAAAGCATTTTCCGGAGATTTCCAAGCAATGCACTGCTGATGTAACCTTGCCAAGATGCAATGCTTGGCCACCATTACATAATTTGTGCCCAAATGGAGCAGGAAACGAAAACTTTGTAAGTAAAATAAAAATGTTTGTTTTAACAAATGAATGTAAGATTTGCAAAGCCAGCAGGTGACTTAGTTCTCCAATCTCCACATATAGCTGTAATACCACTAGGAGGAGATTTCCTGTTTTTCCGTAACCTTGCCTTTAGGAGCAGAAGTCAGGGAAAACTTCTTTTTTTTTTTTTTATTCTTTATTTACTGAATCAATGTCATAAAACAGCGATGACAGTGGATACGGTGAGAACACAGCATTCACCGGATCCGCGATATAACATATTATTACACATCTGACATATTCTAGGGAAATCTTCTTAACAAAGATTAAGACAGAAGGAAAGAAAAAAGGTTTGGTACAGTTTATATCAAGGTTTGTATATTAGGGTTTGTAATAGAATTTCAGCTTTAAAAACATAATCGTACATGGAATTCATAATTGTGCTGCCCTTTATATCAAATATAATCAGTTCCTCTCTTAATAATACAGTAATACCTTGGTTTACAAGTAACTTGGTTTGAGAGTGTTTTGCAAGACAAGCAAACATTTCTGAAAAATTTTGCCTTGATATATAAGCGATGTCTTGCAATAAGAGCAACATTTTGTAGAAAAGCACCACCGAATAAGGCTGTAGCAGTGTCACATTGGATAGATTCCTTGTTAAGGTTTCACAAAATGAAAAAGATTCCATTGAGTCAAGAGATAGCAGTGATTCTGTTAGTGATAGTGAAAGTCGTCCTACACAATAATCCTCCTCTCTCTTGTCCCCCTCACACCAGCCACGAAGGTACCGGTAATTGGTTTATTTTTCTTTATATTTTGTACAGTATTATATTACAGTACAGTATTGTAATCATTTTTATATGAATATTTTTGGGTTGTGGAACGAATCATTTGAATTTCCATTATTTCCTATGGGGAAATTCGCTTTGATATACAAGCGCTTTGGATTACAAGCATGCTTCCGGAACGAATTATGCTCGTAAACCAAGGTATCACTGTGTGTAATAAAAGAGGAGATTACTTGTAATTTGTATGTAGTAGCATTGTCTTTATCTATTCAGTCACCACTAAAGAACATTTTATTTTAAGAAAACACAGCCCAGCATCACAGCCCACCTTAGACCCTGCAAAGCTCACCTGAGGCCCTGGCTTCCCTGCTACACGCCCCAGCAACACGTTAAAAGCTGGATACAGCGTGTGCACTGTGTCCAGCGACTGATTACGACTGAGGTTGGGAAAATTTAGATTGGGGGGTGCCAGAGTTTTGTCTTGCCTAGGGCAGCCCCAAAGAGGTAATGACACCAGTCATAATAGAAATTAAACTGCCATCATCCTCTTCCTGCTGTACATGCTATTTGCCTGGTTGTCTCTGACTTTAATATAAGATATGAACCGGTAATAACCAGGGAAGTAGAACAGGATGAATTCTGATTTTATTTTTCCCATGACAAAAGGTAATGTAAAGCAGAGATATACGCTGCATTCAGTCATTGTCACTGGAACGCCTTCCATTCACAATGCACAGATGACAATGGCTGCCCGCCAGGAATGACAATAGTATTTTATCTTTCAGAAGTAGCTGTCTGGAAGACACAACACCCGCGCAGACTGAAAATCAAGCCATTATTGTCTCATTTAGTTCCATAGTATGGGAGATAGATAGATAGATATACACTGTGCAAACGTTTTAGGCAGGTGTGAAAAAAATGCTGTAAAGTAAAAATGTTTTCAGAAATAAAAGTGTTAATAGTTTTTTTTTTATCAATTACTAAAATGGAAAGTAAATGAACAGAAGAGAATTCCAAATCCAATCAATATTTGGTGTGACCCCCATTTGCCTTCTAGGTACACTGTCACACAGTTTTTGAAGGAACTCGGCAGGTAGGTTGTTCCAAACATCTTGGAGAACTAAGCACAGATCTTCTGTGGATGTCGCTGCCTCCAATCCTTCTGTCTCTTCATGTCATCCCAGACAGACTCGAGGATGCTGAGATCATGGCTCTGTTGGGCCAAACTATCACTTCCTGGACTCCCTGTCCTTCTTTACACTGAAGATAGTTCTTAATGACATTAGCTGAAGTTTGGGGTCATTGTCCTGCTGCAGAATACATTTGGGGCCAATCACACACCTCCGTGATGGTATGGCATGATGGATAAGTATCTCCTTGTATTTCTCAGCATTGAGGACACCATTGATCCTGACAAAATCTCCAACTCCATTGGCAGAAATGCAGCCCCAGACATACAAGGAACCTCCACCATGCGTCACTGTTGCTGCAGACACTCATTATTGTACTGCTCTCCAGCCCTTTGGCGATCAAACTGTGTGCGGCCAAAAAATACCTCCGACGTGGAAACGAGGCTAAGCGACTCAACTATGTGCGAAGTCAAAAGTTGAAATATGCATGCTTTGTTTGTGTCATGTGCATTTTGTGGGAGTGGTGCAATATATTGTTACAATACATCACCATGTTGTTTTACTTTATTGAAATGTCACAAAATGACACTTCAACTGTGTGTTGCCACATGCATTTTTGTGCAACCTACATGTACGTTGTGAACAAGGGACATGAACACTTTTTTCCTGTGTCCTTGTATTGAGCCATCAATGCTGATCAGCTGAATCTTTCCCTAGTTTTAATACTTCTGCAAAGGTCCTCAAATACCTATAGATGCTGCCAGGGAAGTCCACCTAATGCAGCTTCTAATGATGGAGAGGTAACAATGCTGCACTGCTCCTGAATTCAGACCAGAGTTGGCACTCTCATGTAGGCTGTGCCAGCTTGCACTACAGAGGGATGAGAAGATGTAGGGAGTGTGGTTTTTAGCATTGTTACACCGCTGTAGATTGTCAGCTAGCGCCTGGGCACCCCTAGCCCTGCCTGGGCACCCCTAGCCCTGCCGTTTGCTTTATAGATTGACAGCACCTCTTCTGTTGCTGAAGGATGATTCAGCATAGTCAGGTAAGGTAAAATGTTTTTCTTTTAAGTTATGGTGATTAGGGATTTGTCACACTATTGATCCTGTCACTGGTAACAACTGGCCAGCGACAGGATTACTATGCAGAGCAAATCTGAATACCTGGGTTGCATTCATCATTCTCTTACTGGCAGATGACATTATGCAGAAATACAGGAGGTAGATATCAAGAGCGTTGAGTATTTACATTAGTTATGCATTAAAATGACTAATTAAAGACACTTATTTATCAGCCTGCAATTCATGCCCTATTAAATAAACTTGTTATTGAGCAAACTGATGAAAAAGAATGCAAAAACAGAGGTTAGCTTCTGTGAAAACTGCATATCAAAATGTTCAATCGATCCAGAAATCCAGGCAGGTGAAGTAATGCAATGTAATCTATAACTCAGCTCAATAGGTAAGCTTAGCCTTGACCTGCCTATTGGTCTAAGGAAGCCAATAGGAGTGGTTTGCTTCTAGCTACAGCTTCCTGTATTCTGCGTCTACTGATCATTATGACACACAGAGGTAACTTCAGCTTGTGTGTTTATTTGCAGTTGGCTGTTTGATTGTGCCTTTGTTGTCATTGTAAAAATGGGGTAAAGTTCCTCTTTAAGTGCAGCAGAGCGGTGTAAACCTCAGAACCTGATGGACCAACATACAAATCCTTTGGCAGGTAAAATAGCTCCATTATATGTATTAAGCAGTTTGCCTGGCATTCATCTTTACCAGGCAATGCAGAAATCCAACCAACCAAAACAATCTCTTAAGTTATGACTTCAGTAAGCTAGAATCTCATTGGTTGGTCTGGATTACGACACTTTGCACAATGTGCTGATACCTCAATAGATATACAGGCAGTCTCCGGGTTACGAACAAGATAGGGACTGTAGGTTTGTTCTTAAAGTGACATTAAACCCTCAGATTTTTTAACATAAACCAATACTGTAATGTGTGCCTTACTGTAATCCATGGTAGTTTCCCTTCTCTTTGCTGCTCTTCCTTTTAAATCCTCATGTCTTCTCATGCTGGGGGAGAACTTCCCTTTTCAGCTCAGGGCCTCTTCCTGTAGTGCTGGCTCAGGTTACAAACCTATACAATATCCATTCCAGAGACAAGGCAGTCTGCTGCAAAACAGAAGTTCTCCCCCAGCATGAGAAGAAATGAGGATTTAAAAGGAAGAGCAGCAAAGAGAAGGGAAACAACCATGGATTACAGTAAGGCACGCATTACAGTATTGTTTTATGTTAAATCTGAGGGTTTAATGTCACTTCAAGTTGAGTTTGTATGTAAGTTGGAACAGATACATTTTTTTTTTAAGTGTAACTCCAGCCAAAAATTTTGTTGTCTTGTTTTGGATAGCATAGGGAAGGGTTTACCCCCTGTAAAATTTGTTTTGCTGTGTGTGCCCCTGTACAGAAGATTTCACCTTATTTTCTGTCCCTGTGACAATTGGATTTTGAAAATTTTGGGTTGTCATGGAAACAAGAATTGGTGATAAAGCTTCAGTGGAGACATCTTTTTCCCATGATCACTCTTACAGGAGTGAATTTCCCTTCCCAGGGGTAGATTTCCTTTCATTTCCTGTTGTCTCAAGGACAGGAAGTGAGATTAAATATTTCTAATATAGACAGCAGTAAAAACCTCACAGTGACCCAGAAGAAGAGGCGGGCACCCCTCGTTTGCACAGCTAACAAGAGCTAACTTCCTGTAATGTACGTACAGTACTATGAACCGGGCACTCCTCGTCAGCACGAGGGCGGTGGCATTACAACTACCCCTGCTGTACAGTAATAGCCTCCGTTTGTAAGTAGGAGTCGTATGTATGTAACTCGGGGACTGCCTGAACTCTATCAACTTATATGTGGGGAATAGGGGTTTATTTGCTGGCATAATTTTACTTTTGAACAATTCCCTGCATTTGTGACAGCTTCATTGGAATACAGCGATTGAGTACATGCTGTTTTTAACCACATCAATCTATCGCCATATGAAAACATAAGTTATGTAGAATGAAGACAATAGAACCATTCCATCCTCTAACTTTTTTTTACTAATAGTGAAGTAAAAAAAATAATAAAAAAAAGACATCAGAACAAATATAGTTTTAGCATAATTTTATTTGTTTTTACATTTAAATATTCTCTTAAATACAGAATTGCCACAATTCAGAAATCCTAGAAATGCAAATGAGAAGGCTGGGGAAAAAACATGGCAAAGCGCTGAATTTACACGGAAATGATACGTTTGTGCACAGCATAATAAAGGAAAGGGTTAGAGGTGAATAATGTGCTACAATGATGAACAAGCTAGGGAATTAGATTAAGCTAACACTACAAAAATTAAAAAGCTGTGTCATGTAAGCTAAAGGCATGTTAATGCAAGATGCAGTAAGTCACATCTCCCACTAGGTGGCTGCATGGAAAATGTCAGGCGTCGACAACCCAGTTTCTGCAGATGTAAACTCTCAGCCAATCACTGAGCACGCTGGGAGTTCTTTGTCAATATTAGCAGAATGCAACCAACCAACGTGGTAATGAGCGAGGAATTAAAGAAATAAAAAATCAAGTACATACTAACTATAGAAAATTGATAAAAGATTTCATTTTTGAAATTCTATGGACATTTTTGTACATCACTAACCACCCTGCTTTTCTCTTTTACATAAGCTGTTCACAGCACTGTTTATATCCTGTTGTGGTCATAACAAAGATATATATGCATTACTTCTCCATGAATAATGCACGAATATATAGAAGTTTGTCATTGCACCTTGTTGTAGCAACACACAGAAAAGTCTATAAAGTATGACATTCTTGCACGATCCCTATTAATGTAATCCTGGATATTAATCCAGCTGTGCAAGTCATGTACCAGTCTTTTACTGCCCAACTAAGGGCACCGTATATTCCTTTAACATATAGTATTTGTGTTTTAACAAAAACAAACACACCCATTGTCTTAACATCTTACAGTTATTTCAAGTATAAATCAGGCAGACTGTGCCCCGAAGTGCAGAGAAGTGGAATAAAGTTGGCTATAAAAAGGTGGGCGGTGGAGATGACTTAAAAAAATCTTGTGTCAATATGTAAATGCATTGTTATGCCCGTCAGGTCCAAGCAGCCCATAGACTGGTGAAATGCTGTGGGGTTCTCAACGTCAGAGGAACTAGGAAAAATCTGATGTTTTCCAACCCAACCTGATAACATATTTATTTGAATAAAGGACACACACTAAGGGGTTGATTTACTAACCTTATAAACACGCCACAAACAAGTATACACCTCTGTAGTGTGTTCCTTCCCAGCATGATCTATTGGTGGAATCTAAACACCTTTGTAGTGTGTACACACCCAGCAGGTGTGTTGTGCAAAGCCCTGCATGAATTGCAAGGTGATGTTGTGTAAATTAGCTCTACATTGTGTTGCTTGCGTTGATGAATGCAGGAATGTAAATGCATGAGCGAACCATTTTTGGTCTAAACTGTGAAGCAGCATTATATATGCATCATGTGCATGATTTTTCCATATATGGCATTAGTGGAAATATGCTTCTAGAGACTTGCATGCCGCTATTAGAGTGGCGTGTAGCCTATGGCGCATGCTACATGACGCGCACGTACGTAGATACATAAAAACGCGCCATAACGGCATGAAAATGTGACACGTTGCTCGTGTTTGGTTGATAAATACGTTTTGCTGTGTAAAAATGCACACGCACCTGGTGCGTGTGTGTGTTTAGGTTAGTAAATCACTCCCTAAATGTCTATAGCAGAATCTCTTCATTTCAGCCAACCTAAGCAGGGTTTCTATAGGCCCTGTATTCAAGGATTCTCAAGACGGTGGGCATTATATGTTTTACACCAGTAAAGCATAAAAGCAATGTCATATTGCAGCTAGAAAACACATCCATGGGTGACGTTCTTTTTTAAATGACATATGATCCCCATTCTGTCCCAGGCAGTGTTTGGTTGGCATCTAGCATGATTTTCTTGGGAGAGGTAAAGAGTAGATAGAAAATGAGTTATACCTACTTTGTGACATGTAATAGTGAATAGGAACAAATCAAGATAAAAATATGGGAGCGTATTGGGACAATCGTTTTCTTAACTCACAGCTTTAAATGTGTTACCACATATGTGTAGTTGCTAACTCTGCTGTTTGGAAATTCAAATCAAACCAAACGCACAGCTAGAACAAACCGATTTCTGTAAGACCATATCCATTTTAGGCACCATTGTGTACTGCTGACCAACAATTTATTCCACAGACACACACAAAAAAACAGATACAATAACAGTTTGCTTCCCTCATTCTCCGATGAGCAGTGTAAATGAAGCAAAAAATAAATTGGTAAGGATCACAGCCATCACAACGTGACCAGGCTGCAAGGAAATTATCACTAGGCATTGAAAAATTGGGGCCCACTGTAGTATGCCCCAGAAATGTCAGTTACCTGATGAACTTGCCCCTACATGCTTAAGGTTTCCAGCATAATCTCCAAACGCAGTCATTGCTGATAATATGCATCATTTAGAGCAGGCATGTCAACACTAATATGAAACATTGGTCAAAATTAGGTGGAATACTCTTCAAAGCCCTGCATCATATCTACAGAAGGCCATGCCTACTTAATTTGGGGGAAAAGAAGATTATTGCACTGTAATTCTATAGTATTATTTGCAAGTTATATCTTACGCTAGAGAAAGGTGCCATAAAACATTTTCTTGAAATATTAATCTATAAGGTGATGTAAGGGAGTTTAGTCTTTATCAACTGGAGAAGGGCTGAGGCCTCATTCCATTTAAAGCCCTAAAAGCTGGTTAGCTGAGGAAAAATAAAAGTGTAAGAGCCATACGAGTGCCAAAAACAGCAGTCTGGCATGCCTAGTTTAAAGTATTCATTTCAATTAACTGTAGTGATGCAGTGCAACGTGTCTGATTGGTTGATATCATGACTGTACCCTACATATTATACTAGGCAAGTAAAAAATGCATAGCCTAGACAGAATGGATAGGATGCTGTTAAAAAAACAAAGCAAATAAACATATGTTGGTTAATAAGAACCCGGTGTGATATATATTAAAGATCAGTCAATTATACAAATGAAGAATGGAGAAAATGTTCTACATAATCTAAAAACAATTAGATTACCCGTGTTGATTATCAAGGGCTGATAAAGAACCAAGATGGGCTTTCCTCTTGTCACAAGCCAAACAGATGTCATAGTTGTGTTGGAAGATTTGTGGCATGTCTCCAAGTGCTAGAGACTGCCAAAATCCAGATCCAACTGCACAGAGTGTAATAGGACTTATATACAACATAAGCAAGTGGGGCAAGCTTCTCCCCAACCCCCGGTCACTGGGCAGCAAAGGGTTTTACATCCAGTAGAACTATTATAGGAGCTATGCTTTGCATTGGGCTAGACACAATTTTAAGAGGTTTACCCCCAATCAGATTTACAATTTTATATTGTCACCTGTCTTTTTCCAGTGTAGGTTTGACATAAAACAGTTTTTGACAAGCAAACCCAAAAGCTACTGGAATTCTGTACTGAGAGATAGAGGTTGAAATTGCTGGCATATCTTTATATGTCTTGTTCACATACTTCTCTGGTGGCTTTAGTAGTTTGAGACAATAAGCAAGAACAAGTATGCCAATCAGGCAGCCTTCCTTTCCTGGACTCTTGTTCCAGGTCAGAATCTCAACGTACTGAAGCCAGAGCAATTAGCTGTAGTAGAAAGTGACCAGCAACTGCAAACCACGATGTGCTTCACAGGTATTCATTCTTCTGCTTTGGTCCCAAGTATCAGTGTCATTCACTGAGTAATCAAGGTTTGCTAGCTCTAGAAATTCATAATAATGAGCCTTAACATCTGCTACAAATCTAAAACTATAACCTTTTGGAGTTGTATGTTCTACAATATTAAAAACAAACCCAGAGAAACAAACTGTTCCTAATACTAGGCCTCATTTACAAACATGTCTGAAGTTTATTTCGCTTGTCTACATTAAGCAAATGGCAAGCACAATGCAGATACGAAAATGAATCAACTCATTGGCTGTGATAAAGTTCTTCACATCTTAAAATGGGTTGGTCTTTTGAGTTAAACTGATCTGACCTCACAATAGCCCAAAATAATCTAATGGAGGACATTTACATGATATCATTAAAAGAATGCATGAGTTTTCAGCTGCGGTTCCTAAGTACAACTTATTAAAGTGGAACTAGACCCACCAATTTATCCATCTCCCAACACTTTTAAAGGCGTGCCAACGGCCAAGGTTGTCACAGTGTGCTTATTTCAGATCTCAACCAAACGTTCAAGCTCTCAATAGACTCGTGTCATGGCCTATCTCAGTGCAGCATAAGGGTAACTGCAATTCAAAGAGAGGCTATGATGTCACCTTCCTTAGCTAGAAAAGGATAGGAGGGGAGTAACTCCGCTTTAAGGATTCTGGTCTCTGCAACCAGAACACTGGTTTCTATAGCAAGGTTTCCCCATTTTCAGTTTATGGGCCAGTTAGTCTTTCAAATTTTCACATTGCAATTATTATTATTACCATAAATTTGGTTTGCATCAAGGTACAGCCATATTCATGACATTGATCGGACTTGGTAACTGGTGACATAACACTTATGAGAGGGAAGAAAAACCTGTACATTAACAGGTAGTTATTAAAAAATCTCAGTTAGTTATTGAATCTCAGTTAGTTATTGAAATCTCAGTTGGTAACTGAGATTTCGATCGGATGCCAAGCCACATCTGAAGTTCCCCTTGGATAACAATTTATACATCTCTGGGAAAAAAACCCTGTAATAAATTGGCTACATTTGTTAACATTGTGGAGAAATACCATTGTATTTTATAGATATCATCAGTTAGGAAAGCCAAATGTGTTAGTGTGGCATCACTTACAAAACAGCTGAATACTTTCATCCTCACTACCTTGTACCTGGTAGATACAGACTGTAGTTAGCTACATTCCATACTTACAAGATTTTTATAACCCGCTCCTAGAGGGTACAGAGAAACCCACTTTCCCCCCCAGATCACAGTACACCAGGTACCATATACTCCTGCGATTAGACGTTAACAGGTTATCTTTAAAACGATAATGCATGATGGATTCGGCAAACCATAAGATGTGTATGTGAATAGAAAAGAAAGACAATAGACAAGTTCCAGCCTAGCTGTAGGTGGCAATAACTTTATTGGCCGATTTAAGGTAATTTAGTCCTTGGGTAAAAGGAGTCTTAGAAATGTCAGAATTTTGCCAATAAAGCTAGGACCATATTTCAGTTACTTCATAGGATGAAAAGTTGCAGCTCACTAAAAACCCTGCAAATACAGTATGCTTTTAAAATGTTTGCCAAAATGTAACAGATTGACTGTTATCTATAAATAAATATTTTCCATTGGCGTATTTGGTGATCTCATAATTTAAAACACAATATTTCAAAGTAAAAATCTACATAAAAAAATAAAAACTGTACATCGCACAGACCCCTTAATGCTCGGGCAGGGGGAAGGGCAGTGCTTAAAATAATACCGTATATCTCATTGCGATAAAAGACTAGCACATTTGAATGCACAAGTAGTACAACTGTCCCCTTTAAATAGTTCACGTTGAAGATTAGCAGCTTTGTAAAGTTGAGGAAAGTCCTGTAGGTTAGTCTTGTCTTGAAGTTAAAGTGCTTCTGCACCATCATTTGAAACTTAAGCCTACTCAATAGCACCATACTACGTCTGGGTATATCTGTGTAGTTTACATGATGTTAGTCTCCGTTCCTTCTACGTTGACTGACGGAGTGAAGACGCAGGATGCTAGGGAGCCACAACAGATTAATCCAAAAAGTAAGGAACCATGAAAAGGAAAAGGTAGCCTGCCGTCTGGTAAGCAAACCGTGCCAAACCATATACAGGTGCTTTTGGAGGTGGTAGATCTACAGATAGAGCACTGTTAGTTTGTAAGTCAAGTGAAGTCTGGCATGTATCAGACAATGGTTGTAGCAGTGTGCCTATTGCAAAGTTATAGTGGTCACCAAATTTTAAACATGGAAAATATTGCAACACAACCCAGCAATATGGCAACCATCCTCCCTATAGCTAAACATACCCAAGGGTGAGCTGGCATAACATTGGCTTACTCAGAAAGGTTGTAAGAAGGCCCAGAACCATCTTTAGATTTTTTTTTTCTCCCCCCTCTTACACTGTTTTTTTTACGCATAATAAAAAGACATTTGTAAATGAACAATGCCAATATAAATAGGTCTCCCACAGGTACACACATGGAAAGTTGAGGGGAAAGGACTTTGATTGGATAGAAGATGAAGAAGCTTGTGCAAAACATCTGCCAAAAGTGTCATATGGTCAGGGTACTCTCTGCAGAAAAGTGCTGGCCTGACCAGGGGTTGTCAGAATTTTCCTGCAACCTCCCTCCTTCACTCATAGAGGTTTCTAGTGGCCTGTCTGTCTGTGTTACCAAGTCAGAGGAATTCCCAGCAGGCTCTGGTTCGAGGTTCTCCTCCTTAGAATAAGGAGTCATCATTGTGTAATCCTCTGTATCTATCTGGACCGAGCCACTGGACTCTGTAGTCTCAGAGGCGATAGATTCTGTCACGTCTGACCCTGGATTTAAGCTGGTTGAGTTCTGATCATAAATGGACACCATGCTGTCATCTGTGTAGTCAGGTGGTGAAGCTGGCCTCCCAGAGTCTTCGTCTGTGTAACAGAGGACAGAAGAGTCAGAAGACAGCAAGACAGGATTGTCGGAGGAATGGCAATCGGACGGTGGCAACGAGATAGGTGCCTCCAGAAGACAGACCTCTAAACTCTCCACACTGGAGTCTAGACTGAGGCTTGAGCCACTTGAGGTCTCTTCACCTTCATCGAGGAGCCTCTGGCGCTCCTCTGCACTCTGCAGGTGGCGGACAGCAGCCTCATTCTCTAAGTGATAGTTCTCGGCTATAAATTCATGGAAGTCCTGCGTCTCCTGATGCTGTTGGGCAGTGAGGGAGTTAGGAGGAATCTCCTGTTCTGGTGGCTGAGGTCGTGGATGTTGGCGTTTATTTTCCAGCTCAAGTTTCATTATAGTATGAAGGTAATGAGTTCGTACGCGGATAGGGTTGAATTCTATGCGACCAGCTACGTTACTGCAGCCATCTCTGGAACACCCACATGGAAATGACATACGATCCACCTATTCAAATGACAGAAAAAGACAAAAGGATTGAACTATGAGTAAGAAGGCTAAGACATCTATTTAGGTTAAAATCAGAATATGGCATCAATTCTAACAGGATCTAAGTTGAAAGTACGACATGCTGACACTTATGCAGACATTAACTGATGCCAGAGCTCTACCTGGAGACTAAGCTGCCTCACACCTGCAAAACTGAATGATCATCAAGCTAGCCATGTTTTTAGAATTATAGTCTATGTATACCCAAAACTTTCTTTTTAACTTTGAACAGAACAAGGAAGGATTACAATTTTTTAAAGGATTAAAACTTTTTTTTTTGTCCTGTGGCCCTTGTCCCATTGGTGGGACTTCCCTTCCTGTCATGAAGACTAAACCGTGAGGGAAAATTTCTAAAAGTGAAGTTAATTCCCCTCTCAGAGAGTTGTCATCAGAACATGTATTATCACTGGAAGATTTCCCACTACCTCCTGTTCTGTGACAACTGTAAAATGTAGGATTTACCCATCTTTCTGTTTTGGCGAGAACGGTTAACAGGACAAATAAGAGGGTGCATTTCCCAGTGGGAGCACAAAGGGGGGTATTAAAAATGCTGCTCCATTTTTTAAACGAGAACAAAACCTGAAATGTAAACCAAAATGCTACAAGAAATGTATTATAGAAGTGCTCCGTTATGTTGTCTTCTGCTATAAAATCCCCTGCCTGCTAGCAGTTCTTTTCACATTTTACACGGACAGTCGTACATGCACAGCTCAGTGTACAATCCCAGCATCTGTAAGTGCTGGGTGCCGAGATGAATGAAGTTAGGTGTGCATGCGCATGAGTTAAGTCATTCCGGCCCAGGCAATCAAGGCGACTGAAGACTCCTGATCTCAGAAGATGACGGAGAAGCATTGGAAGCACCATCGACTGAGCGACAAGGAAGACTGAACTCGTGGCAGCATCGGCAGGGCAGACAAGGTGTGGGAAAATTGTGTGCATCAATACAGTTGCAGCTCTGAAGTTGCCTAATGAAATATCTGAGACCATGGGGGTGATTTACTACCCTAAACACACACACACACCAGGTGTGTGTGATTTTCACACAGCAAAACTTATTTATCAACCAAAAAGTCTCTAAAAGTATATTTCCACTAATGCCATATATGAAAAAATCATGCACATGATGCATATATAATGCTGCTTCACAGTTTAGACAAAAATGGTTAGCTCATGCATTTACATTCCTGCATTCATCAACGCAAGCAACACAACATAGAGCTAATTTACCCAACATCACCTTGGAATTC